>NC_090236.1:41168629-41408629 GCF_024489055.1 Chanodichthys erythropterus
TTTCAAATGTTTTTACAACATTCATTTGAGGGTTCATACAACCTTCTAGGGGTGCGACGAGATGGTAAGCTCACGAGACGAGACACAAGATGGAGTTCACAAGAACAAGACAAGATTTTTACACAGTATTTTTAAGAAATCCTCAATGACGGGTGCATTGAAATGTTTGAACTGTCATTTCAGTTCTACTTTCTGAGTATGAATTATCACATGCAGTAAAAGTCAACAATACTGGAGCACTGTTAAAGGTTTTGCCACAAACTCCACTGACTGCTTCTCTCCTTCATGCTGAGCACAATTTCTACAGGATCAGATATTTGGCAGACACTTAGAGTCTGTTGTGCAATGAATCCTCCGCCATGGTCTCGTCATCTCGTCATTCATTCTTGTCACATGATCAGCGAACTCTGATTCCTGCTGCACTACATACTCATGTTGGATGAGCTGGGTGGATTGAAGTGACCGTTATCCAACTGAATTAAATTATTTTTATTTCTATAAAAAGCAAAACGACAGTGGAGGTGTAATGAAAACATAGCTGTGGCATATTCTATCCTAATTTCACCCTCACACTCCATCATGGCAATATCACAAGACAGCTTTTCACCTCAACGAGAAATCCCATCACATTTCAATCTTGTGGCACGAGATCTCGTCACATCCCTGCAACCTCCTGAGAGTGAAACTCAAGCACTTTTCAAGGGCTTTCATGTGCTTCACACTTTTTCCAGCACTTCAAAGCTCATAATATCATCCAATTTAAATGTCATTTTTAAAATGATGATTTGTAAAACTAAAAGTTTAAAGATGTAGGAAAAAAAACACTTCCTGGCAAACAAACACTTTTATATATAAAAAAAAAAGACATGAAATTACCACTATAACAAGTAGATGGCTTGTTATTGTAGATGGCGTTTATTGGCTTATTATAAGTAACTGCATTTATTAATGCAAAATAGTAATTTTTTAATAAAATTAACTTTGTGATTTAAAAATCCCATCTCTCAAATGTTAGTCTGGAGCTCTGCCTCTCGCATTATTTACTTCATCCCTCCAGTTTCTAATAGCCAGAGTCACTTTCTCTCTCATTAATTCACTCTCTCTGCCCTGTACAAAAGGTGATGGCACAGGCCACACTTCCTGTGCTCAAGCAAATCACATTACCTGGTGCAAATTGTTTAAGTAAATCAGCAAACAAATCTACAAGTTTACAGGATCATCCCTGTTTGCCGAGTGCTCACTTGTAAGTTTCATTCCCCAGACGCCACAAACAAATACAATCCAATATGCTTATATTGTAGTGAAAGCCCATATTAGAAAGCAGTTCAACACTGTGTTCAAACTCTGATAGTAGAAATATATGCAAAAACCTGCACAATTCCTGACTTGAGATGTGCTGAACAATTAGATGTAAAACGTGAGAGTTAAATATGCCCTCAAGAGACATTCACACTAAATCTAGCCCAACATAACAGTGTAAAGAGAAGAAAGAACACTTTCAAACAGAGTTTTAGGAAGAATTTGACAAGATTATCAGATCAGAAAAATACTCAATAAAAAGTAAGTATTAAATACATTCTAGAACATGAGAGTTAAATGTATAGTGAATGCTCAGGCCTCATCTTCAAGAGCATATTCATGCCGACACGCCTGGCCAATGACTCCATGACTGCGATCTTCAGTCGCTGCATAGACCTGCTTTTACCAGAAGCTGCTGTGTGATCTACTAACAAGTCAACAAAGCTCTTGTGAGTCATCCATCATGTTTAAGCACTGATATGGAGTGTATCAACGTCTGCTGAAATGTCAGCCCTCAAATAAAGGCTGAGGAGCGTCAGTACTCAGTCTATCACTGGAGTCAGTTTAAACCCAACAGAGGGAATCACAAGGGCTTTCACCACACAGGACCACATTTTTATACTTATTGGGCTTTTCACCCCTTTTATTGACAGGAACAGGAAGTTTCTGGGGGAAAAGAGAAGAAATGGAAGTGGGAAATGTCAAATCCTAAAAGTGTCTCCTGCATGAGAAACTTGTCTGGAACATGCACACTTTTGGTTTAAGTAAAACTAAAACTATTAAAAACGAGAAAAAAAAAAAAAATGAAAATTACAAATGTTGTAAATTAAATCAGTTAAAGCTAAATACTAAGTTTACTAAAACTGAAAATTAAAGCGCACAATTTACTATTTCGTTCCCTCGATTTGCAAAAACATGCGCACGATTTACTATTTTATTCCGTCGATTTGTTAAATCGTGCGCACAATTTACTATTTTATTCCCTCGATTTGCTAAATCGTGCACACTGACTTTTGTTGTATGGAAAAGAGCAGCTCACACATTCTAAAAAACATCTCCTTTTGCATTTCATAGAAGAAAAATGTCCTATAAGTTGCAAATGGCACGAGGATGAGTAAATGATGACTTTAATTTTGGGTGAACTTTTCCTATCCCTTCTACTTCACAAACTCATTCGGCAGCAAATTCCCCCCTCATTGAAAAATGTGCACATGTAACAGGGTGTGCAGCAACAAAAAACACAAAGATAAAGTTGCATGATTTATACAAGCTCATCAGAACTCCGATCTCAGCTGGTTGTTGACGCAGGGTGAGGTCGTTTTAACCAACAATGACCCCACTTTTCCATGCAAAAGAATGTAAATCTCTCCTTTGGAAAACACAAGAGATCTGGGAGCTTGTTTTTAAGAGGCCTCACATTAGCAGAGATCCCATCTCCCTCCTGCTGCTCTCAGAGAGACGGAGAGAAGGGCTTTTGTGGCAAACGGGACGACTGACAGCCCGACCGGGCACAGATGAGATTTATGCGCTTCATACGAACAGTTCATTAAATAAACCTTCCCAAACATAAAGCGTGTAAAGTCACTCGTATGGCATCTCCAATGTTCAGGAAACAGACACTTCTTGTGAACAAAAATTAAAATAAACAATGGAGCTGAAGTGAATGACTTCAAAAAGAACTGTGGCAGTTTCATTGATGTTTAACTCTTCCCATCATTGACAGAATGTCTTTTATGACACAATGCTTCCTTGACATTGACAGAATTTCCCTAAAACAGAAACAGACTGCTTACGCACGCAATCATCAAACATTGATTCAACAGCATATAAACCAAAACAATATTTAAAAAAAAAATGCTAACAGGCTGATATCTAGCTAGCTGGGGACAGAAAGGACAATCAAATTATATAAGTATTACAACATTTTCCATGTTTTATAGCGGTTGCACCGAATGAACTGATGTTTCGGGACATGCGTATGATCAAGTGAAAACATGAATTTATCAAATAGTTAAAACAGAGTTAATTTACTTCAGGACCATGTGGTCCTTTGCAGGTATCTGAATCTCTTTATATTGGTTATCCGAATGACATCAATGAAATTCATTTTTCCAGACATTCTTTCTCATAACAAAGCAACGACTTCACATAATTTTAATACCATTTTTCACTATGTTGATATATGATGTTATAAAATCATATAAAAAATATATACATTTATTACATTTTAAGATATTTTAATCACAAATGAAATGCATTTGGACGGTTAAACCGAATGACCTTTTGACTCTTCAAAATCTTTAAAATATCTTTATATGTAGCAAAATATAATTCAAACCTTTTGGATTCAATAAAAGAGATCTAGTTGTACTACCTTACATACTTTGAATGTCATATCTTTGTTTTTTTTATTATTATTAAGGCCTTTGGACAAAACAAATGACTCGTCACGTCATTGATCCAAACACAAGCAAACAATTTAGTCAAACGTACAAAAGCATCACTCTAGTACCGGACTAAAGTTAAATATAGCCTAAATATAAAGTTATGAAACTAAGACCAAAGATTGCTCGTTTGATATTCCCCAAACGAATTATACCTCATGTTTAACCACTATCTACATAAGAGCCAGCAGCAAATTCCCGTATGAATTGGCCGAAATGAAGCTTTTCTCGGCGGGTACAAGAGCGCTGAATGACCGCTCAAGACCTGGAGCTCGCTTCTCTGAAAACGTCTAAACAAATTATAAAATAGGTGCTATGTTTATATATGAGTCACATATTTGAGGTCTAAATAACTAAAAAACTCTTAAAACTACATTCCGTTACACAATAACAGTAGTATTTGTAAAAAATGATGGTGGATTTCGCCATGACAGTCACTGCAAGCAAAGTACTGGGGGAATTTCGCACGGCTATCAGCCAATCAGATTGAAGAACCAGAAAGCACTATAATATAATATAATATAATATAATATAATATAATATAATATAATATAATATAATATAATATAATATAATATAATATAATATAATATAATATAATATAATATAATATAATATAATATAGCATAGCATTTAAAAGACTAAAACATTAGTTTTACAGATCAAATAATACATTTTTGGACAGAGAAACTGACAATTTATGCTTTTAAAAATATATCCGTCCATAGACTTCCTTTGTAAGTGCATTACTTGAATCAGTTTTTGACTGTATTAACAAACTGAAGCGTGGGTCAAAATTTTATTTTAACTTTCATTGAATTAGACATTTTTTTAAAGCAAACCATGGTGTGTTTCTGTAAGAGTGAAGCAGAAATCAACTATTACACTCAGTGAATGATTTACTAAAGTTTATTTGCTTAGACTACCCAAGTCAGACATTGCTAATGTGTAACCGATTGTACAAATTTATGAGGTGTTATGCAAATTCTCTGGGCAAACAAGTATACAGGAATAAAGCTGCACATAAGCTATCTTGGGATTCTCACGGCTGAGTTTGGACTCAAACCGGCCTTAATAACACAGCGGGGTTTCTTTCCCTCCACCACCCGAAAAGCATCAAGGCACAACTCTCTGCAGACCGTGAGGCATGCTGGGTAATTCCAGAGAGGCTTTTGTTGAGCAGCGGTCAGACGAGGTCTATAACAGGTTCCCAGGAGAGGGACACAGAAGAATCGGCTGCACACAGAGGATGTGGAGAAGCAGAGAAGTTTGGGAAAAGTCTCCTGCTGACGAGGAGGGAGAAAAATCAGCACCTCTTCATTCAGTTGGATTCCTCCTTCTCTCGGCTCAAACTCCAACCTGTCTCACTCAACTCCAGAGACTCAAAGAAAGAATCTCGCTCTTCACCCCTCCTTTCTCGCTCTCTCCTCTGCAGAGGCAATAAATCAAGCCTGTGCTCTCTCTCTCTCTCTCTCTCTTCAGTAGATAACGCCGCGCGGAGCTGCCAGCTCACTGGAGTTGTCGACAGCATGGCCGTATCAGCAGAAAAGCGCATAATACGGGAACATCATGTGCCATAATACAGCCCCCACGAATAAACTTTTCTCCCCAGTTCAGGGCTCTCTAGAGTGGGCGGTACGGGACACGGGGAATGGGAGGCTGGGAGTCTTAAGCCCTACTCAGACGAGACATGCATGGGGATTTTATCCTGTTGAGGTTTAACAAGTCATGTTGAAATTATAAAGCAAACTGACTCGGCCTAACTCTCCTCATTTCCTTTGACCTTCGTTGAGTGGCTGTCATGTGCAACTTCCTTATTGTAAATTTTCTGAGTAAAACAACAAATAATAAATCAATAAGGAGAGTCTGTTCAAAATAGCTATTGTAAAAGCATCATTAATCAACGCCTTCCCTTAATTATACAGATAATAGTGTTGTCACGATACTGGAATTTCCAACTTTGATACCTTGAAAAATATCGATATTCGATATCATTTTCGATAGTAAAACTATCGCCACACAGATGATTTATTAGTTATTATCTCATATTTTTTTGATAACTTGAGTAAATTTGTTGCAATAGCTTACAATAATAACTACATTTACAAATAAAAAGACACAAATAATAAAATAGGAACAAATTGCAAACAATAACACCAATAAATACAACAGAATAAAGAGGCAACGGAAATAAACATGGTGGGTCTAACAGTAGTGTTCATGTAAGAAATACTACAGAAATGAAAGGAAAATAACACTGGATAGTTTTCAATGTAAAACTAAATACAGATTAATGCTTACAAGTTACAAAAGTTATTCAGCAGGTTTATTAGGCTGCTGTCACTTTAAGAGCTTATGCACGGATCCAATATACTGTTACACAACACGCATTTTCTCTATTTACGTTCCAAAACTGACTATATTTACCTGAATACTTGACATTTACACATAATTTAGTATGTATTTGATCATTTAAGCGCAATAAGCCACTAAAAAGAAGTCAATTTGGTAGTCTCAAGCTGTTTGAGAGGTGGCTTTATGAGAGCAGCACTTCGATCGAGATTTTGGTGTGAGTGTGAAACCTACGGGAATGACTAAAATTATGCGCAATACAAGCACTATTCAACCGGAGCGAATGATGCGAGTGAGTGAGAACGTGCAGCTGCTATTAGTGTATCGATACTGCAATACAGGAGTATTAGAACCATTTCAGATATTTCAGCATCGATACAGATTGACAACACTAAAAGATAATATTGTAATTCAATTATTTATCCCATATAACCACCTGCATCCAAAGCTCATCATGCTCATGATCTCTGTCCTTAATAGCCTCAAATAACTCAAACATCATTTTTAGAAAATGAATCCCATCCGGGCAACACTTTAGACTCTTTTTGCACACTTTCATTTTTACACTTCATTCACACCATTGCACACACCTAACACAAAATCTGATGTTAAATGGACTCTGGTCTGCACCACTGCACCATCAAACTACTTTCTACAACTTCTAGATATTTGGTACGTTCACTGGATACTTATTCGACACACCTCAAAGGTGCATGAATGATAGATACACACTTGACCTCTCTTAAGCTTTATCAAACAGCATCAGCGGGTCACTGAGATCTTTAAAAATTGATCAATCAATGTTCCAAAGTTTACAAAGGCATGCACAATATTTTACAACTTTCAAACATTTCTTTTTTTTTTTTACAGGCACCATTTTTTGGTGCCAAATTAATTATTTTACAAAAAAAAAATTCTTTCATACTAATTTAATTGGGAGGTGGATCACAAAGCACAAAGACACTAAGATGCATAAAAGTTGCTGCAAGCAATTTAATACAGTTTTGAAAAATCATCTTTAAAAACATTTGTTTATAGGAAGGAGCTTGTCATGCAAATGTTAAGCAGTTATGCAAATGCTCATTAAAGGAGTGCTTGTTATGTGGGAAGCACTTGTACTAAAAATCATTAACCTGTGCTTTTCTAAAATAAAATAGCACAGACGAGAGACTAACTCATGAGCATGAAGTCATTATTCAGAAACTTCGGTTCAGTTGTTTTGTACTTAGTCATTTACACACAGTCTAGAATTATATTACGATAGTACTGTGGATAAATAACTTTTTGTAACTTTAGTTAGTGTGTAATGTTGCTGTTTGATCATAAACAACATCTGCAAAGTTACGACGCTCAAAGTTCAACGCAAAGATAGATAATTTATTTTACAGAAACCGCTTTTTAAGGACTACAACAAATGGCTGGTAGGGACTACAATGAGCTTCTTCCTGGGTTGATGACATCACAAACCCTAAAATGTACATAAGCCCCGCCCCTGAAAACACACAACAAAGGGGGCGAGGCCATGTTCATCATTTTGGCTGCGTGAGATTCTCCAGCTTTGTTGTTGTTGAGCTGTTAAAGCTCCGCCCTCTTCTGGAAAGGGGGCGGGAGCAGCAGCTAATTTGCATTTAAAGGGGCACACACAAAAATTTGAGCTGAAACTTCACAGACACATTCTTGAGACACCAGAGACTTATATTTGACGTGTGAAAAGGGGGCATAATTATAATTGTTTTATAATCATATACTTACAGAGAGCGCATATGTGGGGAAACAGTTTTCGCGGTCAGTCATATAATATATGCAGTGGCTGACCATTTAGAATCAAGTATGAGTATTAAAATCTTTCACTATACACCTAGATCATATAAACTGTGTTTTCGCCTGTAAAACTTTCACCCATTGCGGTTTTTCGGATGCAGTCTTGACACACAGGTTTCTGAGGCAGCCTGGGATTTCTCACGCAGAAATGAACACTAACACGAGACGCTCTTTAAGGAAAAGTGAGGACACCTGCTTCAGCTGCTGGTTGGGGGAGGTTGAGAGTCTTTATAATTTCGAGGTGGAATTTGTGGCTTTGCAAATTAATGCTCGGCAGCGAGCCAACTCACACAGGGAGAGTGCAGGCCCTAATTATGAATTATAAAAATGTTTGCTAATTAGTCATTGCATTGCAATTTGTCCACAGCACGCGGAAATCAATTTGGTGCTATCGCCGAGGGCTTTACCTGGCAGCGCGACACACAACAAGACTTCAAAGCCAATGTCCGTCTTAACGCCAGCAATGTTTCGGCAGGAGACACGCTGGCCAAAACTGGGACGTGAAGATTCAAAATCACACAGGAATAATAATAAAAAGTAATGAGAGTGAGAAGCGCAGAGAGATCGGCAGCGAGAATATTTTTAAAAACAAGCACAAACTGCACACATACAAAGCAATAGCATGAGCGAGAGAGCAGAGCGAACACATTCACTCGAGCATTAACAGCCGAGTTGTGTTCATCTTCATGCATTCATTTATGCTAAACACAAAGGGCAGGCTGAAGGGTGGTCAAGTCTTTGTTTATTAAAAAGCCATTAGAGATAGAGGAGGCACTGAAGCGCTCAATCATGCAGTGCCGACATTAGGTCCAGCTCAAGGGCACGTTTCTCTTCACGGGCCACAGGATCCATATTATCAGACAGCGGCCGGGAACTTCCTTCATCTCATTCATATTAATATATGAGTAAGTCGAGAAACTGACCTGGCTGTGAAGTAAAACAACAGAAATACAAAAAAATCTAATCAGATTATTCAGAATGTGGAGTGATAAACTGTGTCATGGCAGTTTAAACAGATATATCTAATAAAATAGAATTTGTCAGAGCTGTTAAGCTATTCAAAGTTATCAAATTAGATGATTAATTTCAATCAAATTTGGCTGAGAAATTCCACCCAAAAGATAATTGAAAGTCATTATTGTGTTAAATGAGAAAAGCATCAAATAGACATTACAAAAGATATTTTATTTGATTCGATATTTTATTTAAATTTAGGCTATTACACAAACTTTTAGGTTTCGGCAGTCACAAGGGTAAAACATGACAGAATTTTTGTTTTTGGGTGAACTATGCCTTTAATGTTTTTAAATTAATATGGAAATATGAAATATATTTTTGAATAAAATGATACTCTAAATAAGAAACTAAAACTTCCAGTGGGTGGCGGAAGATGTTTAAATGAGTAAGTCATTGAATCATTCATTCATTCGATTCATTCAAACAGTTGATTCATTCAGGAATTAAGTAAATGGCTATCTTTATGAATGAGTCATTGAATCATTCATTCACCCGATTGATTCGCACAAAATATGGATTATCTGCTCTGGCTTTATAGATAATATTTTCATTGGCAAAATTGAGCAAAAGTAAAAATAACACAATAATAATTTATTATGTATTGAACTGTTGTATAAGATCCGTCTCAATCAATCTCACATTTGCACTTGTGTGATATAACTATAACTTAACTATATCATGATATAAATGAAACGAAAACTCTGATATCTTGAATTTTATACATCGACAGCCCTAATATACACACACACACACTTTCATACGAAGCTATTAGAATGTAAAACACAGAGACGCTATTGAGAACAACAGCAGAGGACTCATATCTTTACACGTGTAACTTAAGTTCATGAAGTACACAGACACAGAGGAAGCTTCTCGAGGTAAGCACTTTGTTTGCTAGAGCTCAGCGTCCTTGGCTAATTTAGCATGCTGATCCTAAAACACCGTCAGCCAGTCACGACCTTCCCTTGAACCGCCCTAGATCACTTCACACACACTTATAATCTCTGTTAGCACTTTGTCTTCACACAGTTGAGATGTCAGATGACAAAAAAAAAACACTCTCTCTGAAATGTGAGCGATAGCACCTCTTAGCGCAAGGCGTTCTTTGAAAGAAGAAAAACAAACAGCTTATCTAAGAGAAACACTATTGAACGCTGTCGAGCAATTACCAAACCTCCACAGACAACGAGCAGAAATGGGCCAAGATAATCAGCAAAGAAAGAGGTAAACAAGAAGCTTTTCAGTAGTCAGAGCCAGTGATATGAAGCCGGGCTTTCATCCTGTAATAGAAATGAAGTGGAATGATGCCCTATGATGCCCTCATATAAGTTACATATAGTTGTTAAATAACATTTATAAGTGTTTAAATTCATTTTTTGACTGGTGGTACAACCAAATAATATACTGTAGTTGTACCACCTGACATGGAAAGTGTACCAACCTTTACCCATACTTGAAATTAGTACCTGTTTTTAAGAGAGAAACCTTTAGACTCTCCTCTGGATGATGCATTATCATGTTTACTGTTAACACCTTGTGAATTCATAATAAAAGTCCCATGTTGCAGTTGTGCCACCCTGACATTTGAGAACAATATTGCTGGACAAACGTATTATCTCAACCCCAAAATGATGCAATAGTATTTCATTTTTTTATTATTAAGACACCATTTTAAATAGTTTTCTTAGTCATTCGTTTGGCCAGTTGCACCACCTGATATGTTGGGGGTTTAAGATAACAACACATAAAATAATAATATGTATTATTTAAAAGTACTAAAAATGAATTCAGACTAAATAGGTTTTATAGAATAAAGTGATGCATGTCATGAATTTATCAAGTTATTTTAGAAGTAAATAATGCACTTGAACACACAAATATGCATGTCATTGACCCAAATAAGGTGCACCATGTCACGCACACAAATACTAAACACAACCATGGTAACACTAAAATAAGGCAATAAACATTTAGTTAACAACATAATATGTAACATAAAACCTAATGTACGTCATTACACAAAATATCACTTTAAGATTACACTCACTGTGGATTATTTTTAACCCTAACATCTTAAAAACACAATACTCATGGCGGGAGGCTCACGGTGAGCATCTAGTCAGTAGTCGGATGATTAGTGTCCCATCCCTAGACCTAGAATATCTAATAATGAATACAAGATTAATTATTCATATCACAATGGAAGCGAAAATTCAGATAGGGGGCAAACATAGAAATCAAATGTTCTTCGAGTCATTGGTCTGAAAGTCTGATTTCGCGGTGGGCGGCCACAGATTCCGCATTACCACATAACGGGCTTTGAGCAGCCTGTATTTAATCCACACTGATCTGATGGGATTAACACATCGAGGTCAGCCTACTGCTATCAGGCCTGGCTCCGAGCTCATTTCCTTACCGGCCCGGGAAAAACCATCCCGTCAGAACCTCTGCTTTCTGCTCCAAACAGATCTGGAGACCGCCAAGCCATCTGGCTCACGCTCCCAGAGCCAGAATCCGGGTTCCTGCGGAGAGCTGGAGGATTTTATAAGCTCCGAGCTACTGACCTCCAAACCACAACGATCACAACTGCTCACCACATCAGACTGTAATTTGTGGAGCGGCAAATCTACACCAACACACACACACACACACACTTAAAGGGTTAGTTCACCCGAAAAGGAAAATTCTGTCATTTATTACTCACTCTCATGTTGTTCTAAACCCGCTAGACTTTCATTTATCTTTAGAACACAAATGAAGATCTTTTTAATGTCAGTTGTCCTAGCAAAGACCTAAACTGACCCACATACAGGCTAAACTAAATGTCACTGGTTCATGACATCATGACGGGGACTGTGGGTGTGTCCAGCACATCAAATATTGTTATTCATAATACAGAAGGCAGTTGTCCATTAGTAAGACCTACCATAGTAAATCTTCCATGAAAATACATTTTCTCTAATGTTCTAGTCACGCTTGGGGTAAACTGTGCGGCCCTTATCCATAAAGCCACAGTGTGGAAAATTATCTTGCCTGTTTAATTAGACACTGACACCGCTGAAGGAACAGGAAGAGATATGAGGAGAGAGAGGCTGAAGAAATGAGTGCGGATATATATATACGAAATTAAAAGAAAAGACTGACAGCAGTACCGCAGGATTTTCTGTGCCAGTTTATTGGACTAGGACTCAAAATCTGCTGCAATATCTTTAAATAGACAGGACATGGGGAAAAAGTGACAGTAGGTGCACACGGCCCAGAATCCTCTCTCTTCATTCACACACAACACACACAACACACACATGGGCTCATTCCCAGGAGAATACATATTTATGGATTCTCAGAGCGGGGTCCAAAAGTCTAAGATCACTAATGCTTCAATTAAAAATATTTATTTACTACAATACTGTCAACATGACTACTTAAATGAAAAGCTGCACTGAAAAATTAGGAAGAGTATATATATATTTTAGGAACGCACCGATACCGATAACCGATAATTCTTTATATTTGAAAGCCGATAACCGATATATTGGCTGATAAATCTAAATCTAAATCTTATTTTTAGATTATTTTTGAGATTCTGATTACAAAATCAAAAGTCTCACCAAGTCTCAAGCACACAGTGATAATGTTCTCATTATAATATTATGTAGTCTATATGACAGATTTGCCCTGTACATGTTGTACTGAACTATAATTTCCTTTTTGAAGTGATTTCAATCATATTTCAAGCAATTCAAAATCATAATGGAGGACAGTGAGCATCTGAAGTGTCTCAGCTGAAGGAAATAATGAATTATTTATCAGATTTTATTTATCAGCACAGTGTTTAATGATAACATTAAAAATGAACATATATCGGCTGATACCGATATGGTGGCCGATATATCATGGATTCCTATATATTGTGTGTATGTGTACATATATATATATATATATATATATATATATATATATATATATATATATATATATATATATATATATATATATATATATATACATACATATATATATATATATATATATATATATATATATATATATATATATATATATATATATATATATATATATATATATATATATATATATATATATATATATATATATATATATATATATATATATATATATATATATATATATATATATATATATATATATATATATATATAAAGAGTAAATAATGAATTTCATATTCAATATTCCTTTAATGCCATAGCATTCGTTTGTTTTAAATTGTTCAAAATCTAAAAACTTTTTTTCTTTTCTTTCTAAATTGGATTTGCAGTGTGGTCTCTGACATCTGGACCTCACTTCATTCTGGTTTACTTGATTAGTTTTTTTCTTTCTATTTTGTCTTTTAAGGCACAATATGTAATTTTCCACCACTAGAGGTCGCCTATTCAAAACAAAGGTGCGGCTTGATGATTGAGCGTGGAATTATGGGAAATGTTGTCTTCACCTCACAGCCAGTGGAAAACAATCCGACGGGCAGAAATCATGTTTATGGATGAGATTATTAACATTACACATATATTTTAAAGTGTCTTTGGCGTTTCCATGGTTTCTACAAAATAAAACCGAGGGTAAGGCGGGTATGATGTCATTGACAGACATGGACACGGTCCGTGTCCTGGTTAAAATTGCTTATTTCTCTGGATTTAAACATTTTTAGAAACATCTGGAATAATGCAAGTACAAAAAATGTCAACAAAATATATAAAACTGTTGGATATTTATTCAAAAAATCTTACATATTGTGCCTTTAATAATTACAGAGGTGACAGATATTTCCCTCTCCATGATCTGAAGGCAAGCTCATGTAGGCCTAATATAATAGTTTTCAAATGACTCTTTGCAGCTCACAATTGCATGCCAATAAAACGTTCAATTTCATTTTTCGCCAAAATAATCATAATAAATGTCTGGTATAACAGGAACATGACAGTGTGGTCTGCTGTCCCGTCGGCACCTTGTCATTTCAAGTTAATTGTGTCTGCTTGATCACTGCGCCCAGCCTCCTAACCAGGCTGCCCCCAACCGCGATTCTATCTTCGTCTATGACGGCTAGAAATGAGAAATCACAGCAAATAGATTACTTAAAAGAGACAATTCACCCATAAATGATAACTCTGTTATGAAGGACAGACCGAACCGCTATATTTCTGTCAGTTTCTCACAGCTATAAAAGCAGCAAAAGAGAGTCACATTTTGGAGCCTGACAGCCGGTGGTCACCATCCTCTTTTTGCAGTATGGAAAACAGCAACCTGGATGTTTTGCTAAATTTGAAATCTTAAGAATTACGTGGGGGTGTAAATCTTTTGGTACCTCATGATTCTATTCTAATAGATTCTTGAGGTCATGATTCATTTAAAAATCAATTTTGAATCAATTTTCCATTCAATATATGCATAGATTTGTGTGTTACTTCTCCTATTTTTTCACTGCAGTAGACTGTTTTTAAAAAATCCCTCTGAATTAAATGTGAACTTTGAAATTTATTTAATTTTTCTTCTCCTTTATCCAATATTACAAAACAAATGTAATTTAAGCTGACTGAATCATACACACATGACTGAGTCTTCTGTAATAAAGTAAGGCAGGCTATTTAATTTTTATTTTTAGACCAAAGAAGCAAATTGCAAACAATACAATACAAATATAATAGAAAAAATATACAAAGTAAAAATTTTAAAGTAAAGTAGCCTAGGTTTATTTAATATGTAGTAAGAAATACTATAGAAATTGAATAATTACATGTAAAAAGAAAACACTGTATTGTCTTTACTTTATGAATTAAATATAAATTGATTGATATTAAAGATGCAAAAGTGATTCAGTCAAAATCAATGAGTGATTTATTTAATAACAATAATTAAACAGACAGCAACAGTTTATGAGGCTGCTGTCCCTTTAAGACTGAACTTCTCTAACTGATTTAACTGTTTACATTCACGCAGGACATAACAGACTGTGTTTATGTGAATAATACTCCACAGAGTCCACACGATGTGCATTTTGACATAGTTGTGTGTGTATTTGACCATGCAAACGCAATAAGCTGCGAAAGATCTCGCAATTGCAATTTTAAAAAGTCAGAATTGGGAGATAAAAAGTCGCAATTACCCATTTTATTTTATTTTTTTAATTAGTGGCGGAAACAAGCTTCTATACCAAATGAATGATAAGCCGTAACATGAAAATAATTATTAGCTTATCATTATCTGCCAGTGCATCCCTAGTTTTGAGCAACATGAGGGGAAGTAGATACACATTTTCATTTCAGGGTGAACTGTTAAACTCTCAGACAGCGGCCCCCTGTACTGTTCTTACCAAGCATACTGGTCAAAGAGCAGACGCACACCCTTCATTAAACAGATTACATACTGTCTAGAGCAGCAGGGGCAATGCCTGGTAGTCCATCGTGGAGGAAAAAAACACAACCGCTGGTGGCTGATTGCACACGCCTATCGCTGTGGGAAACATTCTCACACCTCACACCCACACGAGAAGCTGGTCTCCATCCACTGGTCTATCTGAAACCCCTGTGCCTCCTGCCTGAGAGCAACACACACACACACACACACACACACACACACACCGCTCGGCAGATGGCTTCCCGACTGCCTCAATGAGAATGTGTGGTGATACACATCTCGTTAAGCAATTAAAATGCCCCCATCGCTCACATGTCCACCAGGTCCCCAGAGACCAGCACGGCATGAATGCGATTTGGAAAATGTGACTCTGGAAATTCTCAACAATCCGAATAAGACCTACGTGTAATTAAAAGCTCGTCCTTCGCTATGTTAATGGTCACGAAGAGGAGAGAGAGCGACGCTTTCAGAGTCTCAGGAGCCGAGAGAGATTTGAATGTAAACAAGCCCGTTAAACATGTCTAACAAGCATGCAGATTGGCACAGCTGTCAGATGGCTTCCTGCCTGTTGGTGGGAATGGCGCTGGCTTCCGTGAACTGTAACGCAATGGACTGACAACAGGTGTTAAACCCTGAGCTGCGGCCGCCCAACAGGCTCCTAATCTCAAGAATAAGCAGTCAGACCGAAGAGGTCTGAAGTACGCATCTCAGAGTATTTTAGAATAACATGCATTTCACAAATGTGACAAATAAACTTTGTCAAAATCATGACAACACATATAATTAGAGAGCCAGACTGCAATTAAAATGATGCAAACGCAACCAATCCACAGAAACAAATAAATTATGAACCATTCTTTATTAATGAATCAGTCTGAAATATTAAAAATGGATCCACTTATTTGCTGATCTTCTGACTATGACAACTGACAAAGCATAAAATTACTTTAAAGGTGCAGTAAGTGATTTCTGAGAAACACTGTTGATATGTGAAATCAGCCCAAACAGACACACCCCTTCTTTCATTGCTCCGCCCCCAAAATGCATGAACACGCAATGAAAGAGTGGATGTCTTTTCATCATAGCTGAAGCGAAGCAAAATAATACTTTGCAAAATAAATAAAGTTATAACAAACACATGATAAAGAAGAACAAAAAATTAACAAACAGTATACAGTACATGCCCCCTACTGCTGATTGGCTCACTCTCCTCTCCCTCCATCACGAGTGGACACGCCCCTACCGCTGATTGGCCCACTCTATCTCCTCCCCCATCATGAGTGGACACGCCCCCTACTGCTGACTGGCTCATTCTCTCTCCTCCCCCATTACGAGTGGACACACCCCCTACTGCTGACTGGCTCACTCTCTCTCCTCACCCATCATGAGTGGACACAACCCCTACTGCTGACTGGCTCATTCTTTCTCCTCCCCCATCATGAGTGGACACACCCCCTACTGCTGACTGGCTCATTCTTTCTCCTCCCCCATCATGAGTGGACACGCCCCCTACTGCTGACTGGCTCATTCTTTCTCCTCCCCCATCATGAGTGGACACGCCCCCTACTGCTGACTGGCTCATTCTTTCTCCTCCCCCATCATGAGTGGACACACCCCCTACTGCTGACTGGCTCATTCTTTCTCCTCCCCCATCATGAGTGGACACACCCCCTACTGCTGACTGGCTCATTCTTTCTCCTCCCCCATCATGAGTGGACACGCCCCCTACTGCTGACTGGCTCATTCTTTCTCCTCCCCCATCATGAGTGGACACGCCCCCTACTGCTGACTGGCTCACTCTCTCTCCTCACCCATCACGAGTGGACACACCCCCTACTGCTGACTGGCTCATTCTTTCTCCTCCCCCATCATGAGTGGACACACCCCCTACTGCTGACTGGCTCATTCTTTCTCCTCCCCCATCATGAGTGGACACACCCCCTACTGCTGACTGGCTCACTCTCTCTCCTCACCCATCATGAGTGGACACGCCCCCTACTGCTGACTGGCTCACTCTCTCTCCTCACCCATCACGAGTGGACACACCCCCTACTGCTGACTGGCTCACTCTCTCTCCTCACCCATCACGAGTGGACACACCCCCTACTGCTGACTGGCTCATTCTTTCTCCTCCCCCATCATGAGTGGACACGCCCCCTACTGCTGATTGGCTCATTCTCTCTCCTCCTCCATCATGAGTGGACACGCCCCCTACTGCTGATTGGCTCATTCTCTCTCCTCCTCCATCATGAGTGGACACGCCCCCTACTGCTGACTGGCTCACTCTCTCTCCTCACCCATCACGAGTGGACACACCCCCTACTGCTGACTGGCTCATTCTTTCTCCTCCCCCATCATGAGTGGACACGCCCCCTACTGCTGATTGGCTCATTCTCTCTCCTCCTCCATCACGAGTGGACACGCCCCCTACTGCTGATTGGCTACAAGTGTGTTGTGATGCTCTTTTCCATCCATTTTCAACAGTATTTCTTTGAAATTGCTAACTGCACCTTTAATGCACATCCCTGTGAAATGTTCAACCACTGCAACAGCTGTCAGCATTGACAACTATGATTATAAACAATCATCCACATCGAGAAATTATGCAATCTGGCAACTACTATATAAGTAAGCATAAATTATGACAGTTGATATTTTCTTTTTGAAAAACAGGTCTAAACACCATGAAGCCCCATAGAAACACAAACAGCCCAGCAATCCTCAGCAGCTCAAAATCTCCACAAGAGATTTCCAAGGGCATAAAATCCACTCTCCTTTTCACAGGCTTCAATGTGACCACCATCATGATTCAAACGCCTAAAAGCAAATTCGGAGCTTTTTAACCTATCAAAAAAATCTCCCTTTTTAATTTAGTTTTACGGCTTTGAGAAAATGTGCAACGTTTCAATCCTTCAATGCACCCTGCATTGGTCCTTTCAAATCACTGCAACTAATGTGAAAAGAGCGCTTAGATCTGTGCAACAAAAGCAGCATATCAAATCCAAATTATCTACGCACAGTATTTCCCATCTAATTATCGGAATAATGCAGATATTAAAAATGAGAAATGACAAAACTTCTCACCTCTTTCACCACTGACCCTGTGCTAATTTCACAGACAAAACGAACATGTACACACGCATGATGAATTAGGGAGGAGCGGCACTGGTGTGGTCCGTCTGCCGTTATCACGGGAGAGATTAATCAAGGAGAGGAATGTGCATCCATATCTCTGCTGCATTCCTAAGGTCGCCAAAAGCAACACGAGTAATGGCATCGCTGTGATACGAGGAGTGTTTAACACTCAGATCTTTTAGGTAGAGGAGTCGGGCTGGTGATTATTAATCTGATCTGATGTATTTAGATAATTTAATCCACAAAAATCCTATTTAAAACTAAAACAGTCTATGTGCATCATGGCTCTGAGATGGATTTCACATCATTGCAAAAGTAAACATGATATACACTTCACAAACAGTAACTAACTCGTTTTAATCAGACTGAAACGGAATCACCATCATATGTAAGAGGAGAAAGACAATGAAGTCACATTTACATTTCCCATCCAGAATGCCACTGACTACCACTGGCCAGTTATTCCTGACCTGAGTGCAGGAGTGTCCTGATGCAGTCCTGTAACCACAGCCAGCACACACTGTTTACAAGAGGCTGTTTTACAACACAGTAATTTTCCACCTCCATCATTGGAGAAAACACAAACATGCAGAAATCGAAAATGACACAAACATTTGACACAGCAAGTCCTGCTTTCCACCTGAGATAGCAGTTTCACTTTACAAAACTTTAATATGGTAAACATGGTTTGCTAAAACTACTAAAAGTCCTGCAGCTATACAATAAAGCTTTGGTGACTGAGTATAAGCCAAGCCAGAACTGAAATGAAATCACAGAGACATTTCTAATGTGTTTCAATGGAGTTATTTACAGCAGTTAAATACTATGGTATATTATGGTTACCATATTCATTTTTTAAAGGTTGTCATCCACTTTCTCAAAACCACAGAAACTGCAACTGAACATTCTTGGGCTTTTCACAACTGAAATCATTAACTCTAAAAAATGCTGGGTTAAAATTGAGGTTAAAGTTGGGTTAAAATGGACAAACCCAGCGACTGGGTTATTTTAACCCAGCAAATGGATTGTTTTAACCCAGCGATTGGGTTGTTTTAACCCAGAGAATGGATTGTTTTAACCCAGCGATTGGGCTGTTTTAACCCAGCAAATGGACTGCTTTAACCCAGCGATTGGGTTGTTTTAACCCAGAGAATGGATTGTTTTAACCCAGCGATTGGGCTGTTTTAACCCAGCAAATGGATTGTTTTAACCCAGCGATTGGGTTGTTTTAACCCAGAGAATGGATTGTTTTGACCCAGCGATTGGGTTGTTTTAACCCAGCGAATGGATTGTTTTAACCCAGCGATTGGGTTGTTTTAACCTAGCGAATGGATTGTTTTAACCCAGCGATTGGGTTGTTTTAACCCAGCGATTGGGCTGTTTTAACCCAGCGATTGGGCTGTTTTAACCCAGTGATTGGGCTGTTTTAACCCAGAGAATGGGTTGTTTTAACCCAGCGAATGGACTATTTTAACCCAGTGATTGGGCTGTTTTAACCCTGCGATTGGGTTGTTTTAACCTAGCGAATGGATTGTTTTGACCCAGCGATTGGGTTGTTTTAACCTAGCGAATGGATTGTTTTAACCCAGCGATTGGGTTGTTTTAACCCAGCGATTGGGCTGTTTTAACCCTGCGATTGGGTTGTTTTAACCTAGCAAATGGATTGTTTTAACCCAGCGATTGGGTTGTTTTAACCTAGCGAATGGATTGTTTTAACCCAGCGATTGGGTTGTTTTAACCCAGCGATTGGGCTGTTTTAACCCTGCGATTGGGTTGTTTTAACCTAGCAAATGGATTGTTTTAACCCAGCGATTGGGTTGTTTTAACCCAGAGAATGGATTGTTTTGACCCAGCGATTGGGTTGTTTTAACCCAGCGAATGGATTGTTTTAACCCAGCGATTGGGTTGTTTTAACCTAGCGAATGGATTGTTTTAACCCAGCGATTGGGTTGTTTTAACCCAGCGATTGGGCTGTTTTAACCCAGCGATTGGGCTGTTTTAACCCAGTGATTGGGCTGTTTTAACCCAGAGAATGGGTTGTTTTAACCCAGCGAATGGACTATTTTAACCCAGTGATTGGGCTGTTTTAACCCTGCGATTGGGTTGTTTTAACCTAGCGAATGGATTGTTTTGACCCAGCGATTGGGTTGTTTTAACCTAGCGAATGGATTGTTTTAACCCAGCGATTGGGTTGTTTTAACCCAGCGATTGGGCTGTTTTAACCCTGCGATTGGGTTGTTTTAACCTAGCAAATGGATTGTTTTAACCCTGTGATTGGGTTGTTTTAACCTAGCGAATGGATTGTTTTAACCCAGCGAATGGACTATTTTAACCCAGTGATTGGGCTGTTTTAACCCTGCGATTGGGTTGTTTTAACCTAGCGAATGGATTGTTTTAACCCAGCGATTGGGCTGTTTTAACCCAGTGATTGGGCTATTTTAACCCAACAATTGGGTTTTTTTAACCAAATGTAACATTTATTAATATGTTTAATGAATAATTGAAGTAAATATTTTTTTTTTTAAAATACACATTAAATTGCTTATTAATAATTGTTCACCTTTTCATTATTATTGTTTCCTCTAGTAATTATGTGTCTGATTTTTAATTTCCAACATATTTTAGGTTCATTTTAAGCCAGACATACAGACATTTTTAATCAATAGTTGAATTTAATAAAACTACCCAGCATGTTGGGCAAACATTTAACCCAACCACTGGGTTAAAACAACCCAATCGCTGGGTTTGTCCATTTTCAACCCAACTTGGGTTGTAACGATGTTTAACCCATAATTTTTTTAGAGCGCGGGTCATTGTTAACCCCAGGTGAACTTAATCCCGGGATATCTTGTTTCATGTTTCACACTGTCCATATCTTACCCAGAGTAGTCAGGTTTCTCATACAGTACATTTATAAACTTTGGGTTAGCTTACTTATTTGCATACGCATGACGTCAACAACAAAATCCGTGGAAGTGTCACCATAGCAGACCCACTGTGCTTGTGTTAAATATTCTGATATCAATCTCTCCAGTTGACGCGTTTATTTACCGTCGCTGTTCGGCATTTTAACCGTTTCAGCCACAGCGCATGAAAGTTTACGCGTGCGTAAGTGCGATATTTACAAGGAATGCACTTACTATTGCCGAACAATTCGCCGTTTACGTTAATTTAGTGAATGAACGTGAAACGTCGCTTAACCTAGGGTTAAAACTGACCTTATGGGGGTTTCGATATGAAAAGCCCATATAAGTGAAACACGCACTACAGATGAGGGCAATGGCATTCGCGCTAAAGTTCGTCCTCCTCAAACCCCAGGAGACAGAATCTGTGGTTGAAGCCCAAACCAAACATCGAGACAGCCAACATCTCAGATAAAAGCAATTCTACGAGCTTCACCTTTGGTTTTTCATCCTGCTCTCCTTTTTGTTCAGAACCCCCGGCACGCAGTTGGTCAGTTCGGTCCAGTCCGCGTGTAAGCCACAACTCCAGCCGGTGGAGAACCGAGAGAAGAGCCAGGTCTCTTTCCTGTTGGGTCGGTAACAGGTACACTTCTTCTGTCCCGGTCTGCAGTCGCACGGAACCTCCAGCCGGACATTCTGGACCAGGTGTCTCCCGAACGTGGTGCCGCCGGTCTTCTGGATGTGCAGGAACACGATCACATCATCCCCTTTGATTTCAAAATCCACAGTCCGCTGCAGATCCCTAATGGGGAAATAGTATTTCTTCACGTAATGTGGATCAGGAGTCGGGAAGAGATCCGCATCGTCCTCCAGCATGTACCCGTGCGGAGAGCCGAAGTTCATCATCCCCGGAGCCACGTACTGATACAGAATCAGCATGAACAGAACCGAGCCGACAACGATGAACAGAAATTTACTGCTCCTCTCAACCATGTTCCTTCCAGTGAGGAGGTTCATGTGTTACCATTTCCCGGTTGACTGTTTTTTAGGGTGTCTCCATATAAACACACGGCAGTCAGAGCATCGCGCGCGGAGAGTGGCTCTTCAGACGCATTGGGTCAGAATGGAGACGCTCGGACTCATGTTGCGGGACGCGATCCAGTACGGTGCGATCTCCCTCCTTGCACCACTCTATGACACAGTGTGTTTAAAGTCCTCGACACATCGCTGTGAAGCTCCTCCAGCAGCGTGCACAGCGACACCCACTTTCCCAACACGCGCGCGCTCCACACTCTCCCAAACACACACGGGAGCGATATTTGGTTTCTAGCGAACGCCCGCGCTTATTCTCTAGCGTTCTGATAGTCCTCTGAAGACACTGGCACTTCCTCGCTGTAGATAAAATAATCAATAAAATAAAATAAAATAAAATAAAATAATGAGATGAAATCATATAAAATAAAATAAAATATAAAATAAATTAAAATGAAATAAAATAATGAAATAAAATGAAGTAAAATATAAAATAAAATAATGAAATAAAATAAAATGAAATAAAATAAAATAAAATAAAATAATGAGATGAAATCATATAAAATAAAATAAAATATAAAATAAATTAAAATGAAATAAAATAATGAAATAAAATGAAGTAAAATATAAAATAAAATAAAATAATGAAATAAAATAAAATAAAATGAAATAAATATTACATCAAATTAAATTAAATAATGAGATGAGATAATATGTAATGAATTAAAATAAAATAAAATATAAAATTAAATAATATAATAAAATAAAATAATATTATGAAATATTATGAAATAAAATAAAATAAAAGTAAATTAAATATAAAATTAAATTAAATAATGAGATGAAATAATATGTAATGAATTAAAATAAAATATAAAATTAAATGATATAATAAAATAAAGTAATAAAATGAAATGAAATAAAATTAAATAAAATATAAAATTAAGTTTAATAATGAGATGAAATAATATGTAATGTATTAAAATAAAATATAATATAAAATGAAATGAAATGAAATAATAAAACAAAATAATGAAATGAAATATGAAATAAAATAAAATAAAATAATGAATAGAAATGATGAAATGAAATAAAATATAGAGTTAAATAATGAGATGAAATAGTAATGAATTAAAATAAAATATAAAATGAAACGAAATAATAAAATGAAACAATGAGATGAAAAATAATAAAATGAAATAATAAAATAAAACAATGAAATTAAATAATATGAAATAAAATAAAATAATGAAATAAAATGAAATAAAATATAAAATTAAATGAAAAATTAAATACAATAAAATAAAATAAAAATGACGTTCCTCACAGGTGCATCTGTTTACAAAGCAAAAAACACCCGCTATATTATGAATTTTGAAATTACTTGAACCAAAAATGTTTAAAAATGCATAAACTTGATGAGACTTTGAAGCATAAAGAGTAAAAATATTAAATAAACAACATAACTATATAAAACACAAAAAATGTAAAACCTTTCCAGTTGATAGTAAGTAATTAATGAAATAAAACACTAGTACTCTAAATAAAAAGTTTCTCTAGTGTACAAAATACAACAATCGTAGAAATGACAAACATACATGAGGATTCAATGACAAATACATGTAACGTTTTAAAATGCTTTAAATGATAATTCAGTGTTTTCAGCTATTTCTGTATGTATATAGTCATTTGACTGGGAAAAATATGAAATTAAATGATGTAGGCCTAATAGATTAGATTGTGTGATGATATTTATTTATTTATTTATTTATTTTATTTTTTTATTTTTTGAAAGCTAGAAAATTTGTCATTGAGCAGTAAAATATGTATGTCCACCTCTGATAAGATGAAATCATAAATCATTTGCAAAATAGAGTTTGTGTGAGGAATGAGAGCCCAGACTCAGTGAAACACAAGATCAACACAGAGAAACCTTTAGCCTGGACTTCACCTCCACAGCTAGTGGGCAGTATTGAGACTGAATGTGGAGAAGTTGTGTATTGCCATTGGCTTTTGATTCTGCCTCTTTAATATTTTATAAATATTGCTATTGAGTACAAACAGTTTGCACCATTAATACTCCTTTACCTCAATCTCATTTGCCTCTTCATATCAAACACGATGACAGGCGAATGAAACTCATGCAAAACATCATTCTCAAAAACCTGTGCATTACTGAGCTAATGTCTCTCTTCTCAAAATCCCCTGATCTTGTACAAATTAACTCAAACAAATGATGTCGCTTAAACACCACAGCCAAATTAACATATTTTTATTTACAACAGGCAGCGGCGGCCTGAAGAAAGCCTGTCATTGATATCATGATTATTACGCCAGGGGACCCGCTGTATAATGAAGCTGTGCGACTGCTTCAGGAAGATGAATTATAAATCGCTTCTCTTCTTCACTCGTCACATGGTGGGCTCCACCATCGATGCATTGTGTACTTTGCATTTTAAATGATTAGTGCACTTCACAATTAAAATAATTTACTCACCCCCATGTCATCCAAGATCTTTCTGTCTTCAGTGGAAAAGAAATGAAGGTTTTTGAGGAAAACATTCCAGGATTTTTCTCCATATAGTGGACTTCACTGGGGTTCAACGGGTTGAAGGTCCAAATGTCAGTTTCAGTGCAGCTTCAAAGAGCTCTACATGATCCCAGACGAGGAATAAGAGTCTTATCTAGAGAAACCATCAGACATTTTCTAAAAAAATTTAAAAATATATACTTTTTAACCACAAATGCTCGTCTTGCACTGCTCTGTGATGCTCCACGCATGATGTAATCATGTTGGAAAGGTCACACGTGACGTCAAAAAATGGTAAAACAACAATGTCGGACGATTTTGAAGTTGAGATGTAGTTTTTCGCTCTACCGTGGTACTTCTGCCTACGTCACATGTGACCTTTCCAATGTGATTTCATTGCTATGTTAATTAAAATGTCTAAAATACAAACACTTTAGTTGAATGTGTGTTTGTTGATCTAGAATCATTTATGCACAATTCTGTGGTGTTATAATTTAGGTTTTCTAAACTGATATGGGTGTAATGCTGTGTGACACTTTAATATCAAATGTGTCTATTTCTGTAAACAAATGCAACAATATCACATGTTAGTAAGCCATTTATCAGTTCATTTAGTCAAATCACCAGTGGTTTCACTGTAAAAAATGAATGTGATTTTAACTGTAAAATATTGTAAAAACGCTACAGAAAAAAATTGTTAATAGGTTAACAGTAAGTTCCATTAATATATACAGGGAAAAACTGTAAAACCTTTATGTAATTTTACAATAAAAAAATGCTGTTAATTTTACAGTTTTAGAAGTAAAAATTAACAAATCAACGTATAATTTAAAGATAAAAACAGTAAACTGATATAAACACTCCACATTTGAAAGTGTTTTGTTTAAATAATCATGTTTCTTCATAGTTTTTGTACATCAGTTATGTGCATGAGGGTTTTATGTTACATCTTCTGTTGTTTAATGAAAGTTTATTGCATTGTGTTAGTGTTGTGGGTTACCATGATGGTGTATCGTGTTTGTGTGAATGACTCTGTGCACCTTTTATATTAGTATATATTTCAGCTTGTGGGATTCTTCATGTGGCTTTTTCTTTTAACACCTGCATTATTATGGCGGTTGTCAGTATATGTTAAAGGTGCAAAACAGATTTTAGTAGCAGTGTGAATTGTTAAATTTACTGGTTTACTTTCAAATTTTCTTGTAATTACAGTAAAATGTAATTATACTTTAAAATATACAGTTATATTTAGAGTTTTTCTGTATCTTTTTTTTTTTTTTTTTTACAAAAAAATTCTTGCAAACAACAGCTGCCAAAATTATTTTGTAACAACTACAGATTTTTTTTTTTTTTTTTACAGTGTACTTAAAGGGATGGTTTACCCAAAAATAAAAATGTTGTCACCATTTACTCACCCTCATTTTCCAAATCTGTATGCATTTCTTTCTTCTGCAGAACACAAAATATTTTGAAGAATGCCAAACAATTTTGGACTCCATTATATGGACCAAAAAACATTGAGATGCTTTTCAAAATATTGTGTTCTGTCATACAGGTTTGAAACAAACAGTGTACTTTTTACTCGTTTGATATTTTTGTCTGAAAAAGAATAACAAGAAAGGAACCGGTGAGTAAATGATGACAGAATTTTCATTTTTGGGTGAGGTATGACTTTAAATCTCAAATGACATATGTGGTATAAAGAAATGGAAAGTTTTATTTACTTTCCTAAAAAGAAACTCAAATTCTTACTTTGTTCAGCTGAAGTAGCTGCAAGATGTAATATTGATGAGAAGATTGGTTTGCCACAACTATCTCTATGAAAGAAAGCAGCTTTTACACCTTCCCGCAACTGTTTTCAATTTGTGTACCGTCAAACTGAAAGGTGAAATGACTCTCTTTTATACACTCTAAAATGCTGGGTTAAAAATGGACAAACCCAGCGGTTGGGTTAAATGTTTGACCCAACCTGCTGGGTTGTTTTATTTAACCCAACTATTGTTTAAAAATGACTGTATTTCTTGCTTAAAATGAACCCAGAAATAGGTTGGAAATTAACATATATTAATACAAACCCAATTCCAAAAAAGTTGAATAAAAACAGAATGCAATGATGTGGAAGATTCAAATGTCAATATTTTATTCAGAATACAACATAGATGACATATCAAATGTTTAAACTGAGAAAATGTATCATTTTAAGGGAAAAATAAGTTGATTTTAAATTTCATGGCATCAACACATCTCAAATAAGTTGGGACAAGGCCATGTTTACCACTGTGTGGCATCCCCTCTTCTTTTTATAACAGTCTGCAAACGTCTGGGGACTGAGGAGACAAGTTGCTCAAGTTTAGGAATAGGAATGTTGTCCCATTCTTGTCTAATACAGGCTTCTAGTTGCTCAACTGTCTTAGGTCTTCTTTGTCGCATCTTCCTCTTTATGATGCGCCAAATGTTTTCTATGGGTGAAAGATCTGGACTGCAGGCTGGCCATTTCAGTACCCGGATCCTTCTTCTACGCAGCCATGATGTTGTAATTGATGCAGTATGTGGTCTGGCATTGTCATGTTGGAAAATGCAAGGTCTTCCCTGAAAGAGACGACGTCTGGATGGGAGCATATGTTGTTCTAGAACTTTGATATACCTTTCAGCATTGATGGTGCCTTTCCAGATGTGTAAGCTGCCCGTGCCACACGCACTCATGCAACCCCATACCATCAGAGATCATGGGCATCCAGTATGGTTTTCCGGCCTTGACCCTTACGCACAGAGATTGTTCCAGATTCTCTGAATCTTTGGATGATATTATGCTCTGTAGATGATGATAACTTCAAACTCTTGGCAATTTTTCTCTGAGAAACTCTTTCTGATATTGCTCCACTATTTTTGGCCGCAGCATTGGGGGAATTGGTGATCCTCTGCCCATCTTGACTTCTGAGAGACACTGCCACTCTGAGAGGCTCTTTTTATACCCAATCATGTTGCCAATTGACCTAATAAGTTGCAAATTGGTCCTCCAGCTGTTCCTTATAAGTACATTTAACTTTTCCGGCCTCTTATTGCTACCTGTCCCAACTTTTTTGGAATGTGTCGGTCTCATGAAATCCAAAATGAGCCAATATTTGGCATGACATTTCAAAATGTCTCACTTTCAACATTTGATATGTTATCTGTATTCTATTGTGAATAAAATATAAGTTTATGAGATTTGTAAATTATTGCATTCCTTTTTTATCCACAATTTGTATAGTGTCCCAACTTTTTTGGAATTGGGTTTGTATGTTTAATATGCTTTGGGTTAATTTTAAGCCAGCCATATTGTAAATTTTAAACAATAGTTGGGTTAAATAAAACTACCCAGCACATTGGGCAAACATTTAACCCAGCTGGGTTAAAACAACCCAATCACTGTGTTTATCCATTTTTAACCCAACATTTTTTAGAGTGGACCTACACTCAAGTGTTGTTATTGTAATTTTTTTTTTTTTTTTTCAGAATTGAGGATTTAACATCAATCTCAAGGTCATTACCGAAAAATATCCTTTAGTTTTATTTCATAACAGAATGGACATAACACTCACATTTACATACTTGATAATATTCGCTACTAAAATTCACACAAAAACAGCTGACTGAGAAAATATCACCAGGAAATATTTATACAATATCATATTGGACTGATGACAACCATCAACATTTAGACTAGGATTATCTTTTCTCTGAACTCAATTTTAATCCTAATCCGACACGGCATCTCTGACCTTAAGAGATACAATACATTTGTGTGTGTTGCACAGTCACACAAATACACATTTTAGGGTATGAGATGACAAAAGCAACCAATAGCTATCATCTTCTTCTGTAATACAGACTGTTTAATAATCTCAGATCCAAAAATACATGTTTGGATGGTGATTTTATGCTTCAGTCGTCCCTGTTATCTCATGGGTTTAGAGTTACCCGACAGCCTTGACTAAATTAATGATGTGTACAACTTTAACGGATGCATGTGGGAGTTATTAATTCCTTGTTTTGACACTTACAGTGGCAGCAAGATATAAGAACCGTTTTTTAAGATTTGTAAGAGTGGGAGAGAAAATGAGGGTATGGTCATAGTTATGCAGCTATTTTTTATGCCTACAAAGTTGCTGAATGTGCAAAATTAATGGACTTGCAGAGACGAGCTGGGAGCTTCAGCAGATTGTGTGAGTGTTGCTTACCTCAGATGGACAGGACTGGCATAAAAGAAAATGGAGCTCTATTCCCTGCAGAAAAAGACTGGCCTGAAATGGAGGCCTGAGTGAATTTAGTTGGCAAGAAATTCTGATGTAAGCCCTGAATCATCTCAGACGGCTACCTGCACCCATTCGAGGAAGGTGAAAAACTCAAACCGAAGTTGTCAGATTACACTTTTAAGCATTAAGCATTAAGTATTGAGTTTATTAAACTTACCTGAATGTCTAATGATACAAATGCAAAAATAAAAACTTTAAAGTGGTTCAAATGGTGATATATCTAAATAAGATGCAATGTCATGTAGTTTGTACGCCTTATTATGTACATAAATAGACAACGGTGAACATATTTAAACAAGTTGTGAACGCTGTTGAATATAGTTGAAAAAGACTTGATATAGCTATAGAAAGAGCGTGCACTTGTATTTTTATTGCATTGTATTGTATATTATGAATTGGAGAAAGTGCAACGCGCAATATGGCGGAATAAGTCCCGCCTTCTAAAAAAGAGCCAATCGGCGGCTGATAAAGTCATCAGCTGCAGCGGCCGTTAGAAGCTCCGGTTCCTATAGAAACAGTCATATAGAGTTTCTATAGAGACGCACATGTGCATTAGCTTGATCCAGCCTGGAAAATGCCATTTTTTGTCATGATTCAAGCGTTTAGAAACAAAATTTATGAGACAGCTGTTGGCAGATTTCATTGGTGATTTCATTTTCAAATACGGGACGGATTTGCACTCTCTTTTTTTCCATTACAAAATGGCGCCTTTTTACATATATTTATCGTTTGTAATGAAAATGACCTTGGAGAATTTCAGTAATAATATTATATTATTGCAGTCAGTGTTGTTTTTTTTTTCTTTTTCTTTTTTTTCTTTGCAATTGTTTGTTTTGTACTGCTTTAGTGGATAATATAGGTTACAGTTAAAGGTAAAATTTTAAAATAATTGGTAACACTTTGGAATAATAGTCCGGCATTAATAAGTAACTATGCAGGAAGTAATGCAGGACTAATGAGTTGTACTAAATTAACACTTCAGTTACTACTATTAACTAGTATAGAAGCAAGCTTAACTAATCAGTAAGTAATATCAAATTTAGGACTAAGATAGTTCCTTATTAGCTAATCAATAATTAGAGAATGAGATTGGCATCATTAATAACTAATAGGCAACTTTGACAAATTATAAAGAGTGACTAATTAATTGCTAATCACAACATTAAAGTGTTTGAGATGTGAGCAATTGTCTGTTTTTACTCTCAACGTGGTCATAAAATGCATCAATAAGTGTTACCTAGTCACTATGCAGGAACTACTAGTGATCAGGACCATTATTTTAAAGTGAAAAACATCTATTTGACTTTAAAATAATGGTCAAGATCGCTAGTAGTTCTTGAAGATTGTCCTTTTTTTAATCTCAAAGTGGTCATAAAATGCATCACAAATTACTCAAGTACCTAGTCATTCTTAAAGAACTACTAGTGACCTGGACCATTATTTTAAAAGATGTTTTTCACTGTAAAATAATGGTCCAGATCGCTAGTAGTTCCTGCATAGTGACTAGGTAACACTTGAGTAATTAATGATGCATTTTATGACTATATTCAGAGTAAAAAATGATGACTGTTTACGTCTCAGACACATTATAATGTTCTTTACAATTTGTCCGTTAGTTAATAGTTATTAATGATGGCAATCTTATTAGGTAATTATTGATTAGCTAATAAGGAACCATCTTCTAAATTTGATATTACTTACTGATTGGTTAAGCTTGTTCCTATATTAGTTAATAGAAGTAACTGAAGTGTTAATTTAGTACTAGTCATTAGTCCCGTATTACTTCCTGCATAGTTACTTATTAATGACGGACGTTTATTCTGAAGTGTTACCAAATAATTTTGTCTTAAATTAAATAAACAATAGTAAATAAATAATAGTGCACTATTTAATGTGCATGTTTTTATTTTTTTGGCGATTATTATATAAGTAGGCTAACTAATTTATCTAATTGTTTCAGATCAGCTGGTTATAAAACTAATTTATCTGCCATCTAAAGTGAACAAATGCACAATGTAAAGACATTTATAACATTGCTTGTTTGTTAAGGCTGTGCGATTTGTTTCTCAGCTGCACTGCATTTTTTAATTTCATGTTGGAAAAGACTGACCAGTAATGTATGCCATCAGTGATGCTATTCAACACATGTGTTTTGATAGGAAGCTTTTCTTTTAGGTTTACACTTAGAAACAGTTTTCAATTTCTTATTAGTAGAAGAACCACATCTATGATACTGCATCAAATTTAACATTTGCTAGTGAACATACACTGCAAAAACTGCTGTTGATATAATAGCACTTACCATCCTTACTGTGTGTGATTTTAAGACACCCTTACTGCTGTAACCTACTTGTTCAAGGCTCACAGTTTCCTGATTTAAAAAAAAAAAAAAACATCTTTCTGAAGGCACTTCACTTTAACCTGCTCAAATGAGGTAACTTTCTGTCAAACACATAAAGGCACCTCTATTTGTTGTTAGTTTTTTTTCTTTTCATTCAATTTGAAATGTTATCAAGTTTGTTAAACTACTGAATTAGAAAATGAATCATTCATCTACTCCACCTGGAGAAGAGAGATAGGAGGAAAGAAAGAGAAAACATGATAATGAGAAAAAGAGAAAACATAATGCAGCATCTTTGTCTAAACCAGACTGTATTGAACTAATGAAAGAGAATCAGTCATTGCAGCGCGCCCAGGTGTTCTCGTTTATTGAAGAGATGTCGTATTATGAGCTGCTGATGGTTTTCAATTGGGTGTAAGTGCGTCTGTGCTCCAAGGTCACGCTGTGTCGGATGCAGTGAACTTTTCGTGTAAACACTTGAGCGATAACAACACAATAACAAAATGATTTTTAACGGGTTAGTTCAACCGAAAATTTTAATTCTGTCATATTTAGCCAACCCTCATGACATTTCAAAATTAACATGGAAGCTTCAAAAGCCTTTTTTTTTTCTTGACTCGCATGCTTGATTTTTCTAAAGCTATACAATAGTTACACATTAGCTATAAGAAAGATCCTATATGACACAGCGCTCGCTGTTCCTGCCAGAGTTCGGTGAGTTTATCCTCCTTTTCAATGGTCTAAACTAGCCATGGTGATCATCAACGATGCATCATACACCTGCTTTTAGTAATTCAAACATAAGACAACATGAAAAAGAAAGAATCTCCTCATAAAATTCAATTCGGCCATCAGTTTTCGCACATTTGTGTGGGAAAAAAAGCATCAACACACACACACTCTTAAAGATTTATTGTGCACTTTGATTAGATTCATTGAGTTTTCACTGCTGTGCTGAAATCATGTGCTGCTCTGACTGACAGCTTCAGTGATTATAAAGAGAGAGCGGCGTGTCATTCATTCACAAGAAAAGTTATTGTTTTCCATGAGATTTTGTGAGTACTTCATATTTCACCTTGACCAAATGTATTTATACCTAGAGATTTTATAATGTTTAATATTTATTCAAAAGTGAAACTGAGTGAAAAAGTATTACAGGAAATGGCTAATATATGCATAAATAATAAATGGTCGCCATCTTTTTTACTTTTAAATAAAAGTGTTTTCTATCAAATGTTGGATTTCCTAAATCTTGAAACGTTCGGTTTTACAAATGGGGACAATCTCAGAAGGATGAACTAATAATGTTTGTGGTCATCACATCAAAAATAACATTTGAACTGAATAATCAGTTACAGCCCCCGAAGGGGCTGTAGCCCCTATTGTAATTGTACGTTTTCCCTTTTATTATTATTATTCTTCCTCCCGAATGGGAGTCTATGGCAGCCCTATCAACGGAACATGAGAAAATGATGAAATTTGGCACAGTTGTAGAGATGCTCATGAATAGTGATTGGACCAAATTTGGAGTCTCTAGAACCAACTCTATAGCGCCACCACCAGTTCAAAATTTCAACATTCTAACGGTTTTAACATTTGAACTGTTTGTCATAGAAAAATTAAATTTAGTTCATCTGATTCGTCTCTTCATGCTGATGCTATTCAACGTCTTACATTAAGTCTCCGCCCATTACAGTAGCGGCCATTTCGAAAAGTACAGTATTTGTTTTTTTCGCTTTTCCTCCTTCAAAATTTGTCCAATTTTGTCCAATCTTTGATCAGATTATCTTTGGACTGAGCCGCACAGAAATGACTGAACAGATTTTTTTTATTCATCTTTGTTCAAAGGTTATGATGTCACGAAGTTAACGAGGTCGACCCAAAATTAGTATAGAGGCTGTATCTCGGCCAAACTTTGAGCAATCGAAACAAAAATTGGTACGCTTCATCAGAACCATGGTCTGAGGGTCTATGCCAAACTTGGGAACAGCGCCACCTACAGGTCATGAGATCTGAAAAATGGCTATTTTGGCCAATAACTTTTGAACACTTTATTAGAAAATCAAGATGGTGTCTATGGATTCCCTGTGCCATGCCGAATCCGAGGATATCGAATTCGTCAACATCGGATGAACCACGTGTCCGCCATTTTGAATTTTGTCATAAATTGCAATAACTTTTAAACAATTTGACATATCTTCACACAAATTGGTATGTATGACCTTTAGAAGGTCCTGGAGGTACCTGAGAAGTTTCAACACAGCGCCACCTACTGTTCCACAGATGTAATGATTATTGCAAAACCACTTATAACTTTTGAAAACACTTTCCAAAATGTTTATTCTTTATGTCATTTTATTCCCTGGCTTATGCCGATTCCGACGATGTGTCATTTGTCATTTTCCTTAAATGTACCTGTCCGCCATATTGAAATAAATGGAAAACAGTTTTTTCGCTACTCCTCCTACAATTTTTGTCCAATTTTGTCCAAAATCAGCTCAGGTGATCTTTGGACCGAGCCGCACAGAAATGACTGAATGGATTTTTGATATTCGCTACCATTCCCAAGATATTCATCTCTGAATGTGACCTTGCTTGTGTTTGTTGTCTTATGCTAGTTAGCTTAGCATGCTAATTGCTTAGCATGCTAACCAGTTGTCATTCTCTTTAATGTGGCTCTTCAGTTATCAAGTTAACCATGAGCTTCATTAGCATTAAGTTAGCTTAGCATGCTAATATGGATAGCATGCTAAGTAATGCTTTTTTTGTGAATTCTTTGTTAGACTAAAAGGTTTCTTCCACAGTCTGTTGAATGTGCATCCTCAAGTAGCTCAATGTGTAAAGCCAGTTATCTGAAGAGCCCTGTATCCGAAGTTAGTGGGTTCGAATCCCAGGTGGAGCGGTTTTATAAAATAGTGTGTTTTGATTCCTTTACTGCCTCTTGGATTAGAAATAAATGCTTTTTGTTTCATGCTGTGTTCATTTTCATCTAAGCTTATGTACATTCTGAGTTCATTCTTGCCCGTAATTCTGAACCAGCTGTTTCATGTTTGTTCATTTTCTGCTGTTTTTCCTCTTCCTGCTCTGTATTGCACTACAGCATGATGAGCTGCAGAATGATCTAAAGTGCAGCTTTATAAGAATTCTTCATTTTGAGTTCATTTTCACATGAACTAATAAACTTCGGCAGGTGTGGAAACATTCACTTGCACAGTGGTGCAATGAGATGAGAAATGGACCTTGGACCCGGAGGTCGTGGATTCGAATCTTGTGTGGGGTTCCTTTATACAATTGTGTGTAATGAGTCATTTTGATACCTTTTTTATCCAAATAAGGATTGTGCTAATCTTTATTCCTCTTCAATGAGATACAAGTATTTTAGTTCATTCCGTGTTCGTTCTCTGAATTTCTATTGATTTTCATTTCATTTCCACCTGTCCTTCTGAACCAGATGTTTTGCATGTACATTCAATTTCTGCTGTTTTTGCTCTTCCTGCTCCGTATTGCGCTACTGCCCCTACTGGGGCTTGGCCCCGAATTGATGCTTGCAGCTATATTGTTATTTGTAATCAGTAATATAATCTTTTAGATTACACATTTTTGGTAAAATAATCTGACTACTTTTGGATTACATTTAGATTACTTTTATGCCAACCCTTATTTGATGTCACATATATTGTAGGATAATCGTGTACTATTTTGACAGATGCAAAGAAAAAATATATTCCAAAAATATATATTCTATTCACCAACAAGAGCCTCAACAGATTCTTTTTAAAATGCAATGTAAAAAGTTCAAAATACTAACACTAATGTACCTGTTAGTGTTTGCTGATAGTAACACTGAATAAAATAAAATCACATCTTATGATTTTAAAACATACTTGCTTAAAATACATTTAGAAAACAGCAACATTACAAAAACAAATATTCTTGTTGTTGCTGATTTCTGTGCATGATTCCACACCTCTCCGACGGAAAACCTCAAAGAACTCAATGTCAGGTTTATTATGAAAAAAATATAAACGTTAAAAAAAAAATGAAAAAATAGGATAATCAATGAATTGTGAACAACTGTCATAGTGTAAATAATATGTAATGAGGTAATCCATAAAAAAGTAACTGTAGTCTGAATACGAGTATTTTAAAAAATAGTTTACTCTAATTACAAGTACTTGATTTTTGGAATCTGATTACGTGATCCAGATTACATGTAATCCGTTACTACCCAGCTCTGTTTGCAAATTAGGCAAGTGTGATAACTAGATTCAAAGAATGAGCAGCTAACAGTTCACTGGAAATGACCAAGCTGGCTTAATGAAAACCAGTAAGTAACCGTGCATGGTCAGTTATAAAAACGCTGTGCTCCAAGATAAAAGCAGTTCAAAGCAGTTTTCATTCCACTGACCTGCATCTCATGTTTTTAACAGCAAAAACTCATTGTGTGTGAACCGGCCCTTATGTAGTCATCAGGTTGTGAGTTTTGTAACAGGAACTGTTTTACAGTACGCACCCTTTGCATTCTCCAGCATCTCTGTGGCACCGGGGGAAGAGCGAGTGAGTGAAGTGTGCTGTCATGACTCCTCAGGGAGCAGGTTTCGAGCGGACACACACTGTGGTCTACCGGTGGCTCAGGCCCAGAGCATGCAGACTCATCCGTGAGATTAATGAGCCTGGCCCAGCGAAGGCTCATCACATTAGCATAGAGATATAAAATGTGACTCTGTCATGAGGGGAGGCACACTGGTGACTGCTCTGAGGAAAGATCCCCCGGGATGCAATGCAGATTCATCTGTGCTCACAGCTCCTTCTGATCTCTGCTGACTCTGTTCATATAATCGCATTGTGTGACATTGACTGGTATAGTAAACAAGGCTGATGAGCTGTGCATGCAGGTGTTTTAGAAGTCCCGGTGCTTGCGTGAGAGTACAAATCTGAAAAAATATCCATGGTTTCCACAGCATGCTTTATGGAAGAAAAACCTGTTTCCAGGACAGTAGTCCCATGGTTTCCAATTACCAACATAGAATGTTTCTTAAAGCGATAGCTGTGTAAAAATAATATCAGCCCTCTCTTATTTCATGACTCAAGTGTTCAAACTCAGACTCATCTTAATCTGACATGGTTTTCAGGAATATTTGGGAGGGACGGGTTAATTCATGGAATGTGAAGAGAGCCTCTTTATGCCCGGGATTGTTTAAACTAATTATCTCTCAATTTCAATCAATCCTGGCATGTTAATATAATCAGCAGAAAACACAGCGAGAGGGAAATCAAAACTGCGTCTCAACAAGCCAACAGATTAAAGAGTCTGCCATGCAGATCATGCATTAATGATGAGCGAGAGAGAATGAAAGAATGATGATTTAGTGTTGTCTAAACGCACACAAACAAGACAAAGAGGGAACGAGACTTTGTTTTAATTGAATTAGACATCAGAAAGAATAATACAACATAAAAACATCACTTATTATCGGTAAATAATATATATCTTAATCAGATTTAATCTTTCAGCATCTCCTTTTACATTTAGTTTAAGTACACAGAAACAAAAAGTTGCGTTTTGGACCCCGGTCAATTATATAAATGTATTTGAACGCTGCATTAGATATTCAAATATCAAACAATTTATACAAATTCTCCTTGATATTTTGTATTACGTTTACTTATAAGTTTTTGCTATTGCCAAATCTATACCCTTTCTAGAAGACTGAGCTTGTGCTCTTAGTTTAGAACAAACTTCATTTGTTTTGATGTTTGTAGTGTTTCCACTGACATTCTTTCATTATGAAGTGTGACGGTAACACTAGAATAACAGTCCGTCATTAACTGCGCAGGAAGTGATGCAGGACAGATGAGTCGATCTACATTAACACTTCAGCTACTGCTGTTAACTGATATGGAAACAAGACTAGCTAATCAGTAAGTAATATCAAATTTAGTTCTAAGGCAGTTCCTTATTAGGTAACCAATAATTACTGAATGAGATTGGCATCATTAATAACTATCAACTAACTAAACTCTTTAAAAACAACCCAAGTTGGGTTGAAAATGAACAAACCCAGCGATTGGGTTGTTTTAACCCAGTGAATGGATTGTTTTAACTCAGTGATTGGGTTGTTTTAACTCAGAGATTGGGTTGTTTTAACCCAGTAAATGGATTGTTTTAACTCAGAGATTGGGATGTTTTAACCCAGTAAATGGATTGTTTTAACCCAGTGATTGGGGTTTTGTAACCCAGCGATTGGGTTGTTTTAACCCAGTGAATGGGTTGCTTTAACCCAGCAAATGGATTGTTTTAACTAAGAGATTGGGTTGTTTTAACCCAGTAAATGGATTGTTTTAACCCAGCGATTGGGTTTTTTTAACCCAGCGATTGGGTTGTTTTAACCCAGTGAATGGGTAGCTTTAACCCAGCGAATGGATTGTTTTAACTCAGAGATTGGGTTGTTTTAACCCAGTAAATGGATTGTTTTAACCCAGCAATTGGGGTTTTTTAACCCAGCGAATGGATTGTTTTAACTCAGAGATTGGGTTGTTTTAACCCAGTGAATGGGTTGCTTTAACCCAGCAAATGGATTGTTTTAACTCAGAGATTGGGTTGTTTTAACCCAGTAAATGGATTGTTTTAACCCAGCAATTGGGGTTTTTTAACCCAGCGAATGGATTGTTTTAACTCAGAGATTGGGGTTTTTTAACCCAGCGATTGGGTTGTTTTAAACCAGCAATTTTTTTTTTTTTTTTTTAACCCAGCTATTGTTTTTTTTAACCCAGCGATTGGGTTGTTTTAAACCAGCAATTTTTTTTTTTTTTTTTAACCCAGCAATTGTTTTTTTTTAACCCAGCAATTGGGTTGTTTTCACCCAGCGATTGGGTTGTTTTAACATAGAGGTTGGGTTAAATGTTTGCACAACCTGCTGGGTAGTTTTAATAGTTTAGTTTTAAACTATTGTTTAAAAATTACTGTATTTCTGGCTTAAAATGAACATTTATTAATAAGTTTAATGAATAATAGTTAATGAATAAACATTTATTAAATTGCTTATTTAATAAATGTTCACCTTTTTATTATTATTGTTTCCTCTATTAATTATGTGTCTGATTTTTAATTTCCAACCTATTTTGTGTTCATTTTTAAGCCAGACATACAGTCATTTTTAAACAATAGTGGAGTTAAATAAAACATTTAACCCAAATGCTGGGTTAAAACAACCCAATCATTGAGTTTTCATTTTAAACCCAACTTGGGTTGTTTTAATCCAGCATTTTTTAGAGTACATGACAAATTATAAATAATTGCCAATTAATTAGTAATCACAACATTATTGTGTGTCTGATATATACTCAATCATCTTTTACTCTGAATATAGTCCATAAATCCATTAATATTTACTCAAATGTTACTTAGACACTAACTACAGTGATCTGGACCATTATTTTAAAGTGGTACCAGTGTGACTTAAGTGTCTGAATACTTTTTCAGGATATCTTGTGTTGCTTTAAAACATATTGATATAGTGAACATGAGCGTCTAATTTTTTGGGATTTTTGTTTTGTTTTTACAAAAAAACAGGCCTACTCTTGAATACTGATGAGATCACAGAAACCAGCTTAGAGAAGCATGGAAATTTCAGCATTTTTTCCCCTCCAGCGAGGTACGCTGACAGATATACACACTCCACTGGTATTATTCCATTCTCTTTGAAATGCACCAATATTTTACCTCTCTAAACGTCTCCGGTCGCTGCAGCCTTTCTAAAAGGACAGACAGATGAAACTCCTGCCCGGATTCAGGGCATAAATCCACACAGACTCCAAACAGATATTCACCTGCTAGTGAGTCAGCAAATTAACAAAGTGAGAGACCGTTAATAAGTGTGCTCTCACCGAATGTATAAAAAAACAGCCCTGGGAGACAGAAGAAGAAGAAAAAATCTCTTCTAAGAGAAAATCTCCAATAAAGCAAGAGAGAGAGATAAATGTGAATTTAAATGCAGCCTTAATTCATCATGACTGTGTTTCTCAGGTCTGCGTCGGGAGAGTAAACAGTCCACGGCGGAGGAGTTCGAGAACTGACTGATGCTTAACTTCTGTGTGTCTTTGCCCAGCTCCATGTGTCAGGGGTGAGATGTGTGTTTTCCTCTGTTTATATTTAGAGGTGAGTGGACAGAAGCACAGCTCATAAATATCCAGCAGGGCTGGAATCGTTGGAAGGATGTTCTCTCTGGACATACATCTCTGCTCTCATCTATTATCTGTCACGTCAAATAATTCCATAATACGTTTGAGAACTGCTAGTGTTTACTATGGAAGCCTGTTTCACCACTGAATAAGAAATAAAAAAGATAATTGCAACTTTTTACGATTTCAAAACACTGCTTCATGAAGCTTTACGAATCTTTTGTTTCGAATCAGTGGTTTGGAGCGTGTATCAAACCGCCAAAGTCACGTGATTTCAGTATAAGGCTTCGTTTCATCATATGATGATATGATATTTCATCATATGGCGTGACTTTGACAGTTTGATACATGCTCTGAATCAAACAAAAGGTTCTTAAAGCTTCTAAGCTTCATGAAGCAGTGTTTTGAAATCGCCAACCACTAGATATTATTGAATAAAGTCGTTATTTTGTTTTTTGGCGCACAAAAAGTATTTTCTCGTCGCATTATAACATTAAGGTTGAACCACTGTAGTCACATGATCTGTTTTAAATATGTCTTTATAGCTTTATGGGCATTTCAATATGTTAATTATCTTGCTGCAGGCCTCACTGAGCCATCGGATTTCATCAAAAAATATCTTAATGTGAGTTCTGAAGATGAACGAAGGTCTTACAGATGTGGAACGACATGAGGATGAGTAATTAATGACAGAAATTTCATTTTTGGGTGAACTAACCCTTTAATATCTGCTAAACTGGAACAACTAATTTTGTCCCTAATGCACTTTAATTTTAACCCAGCGATTGGGTTGTTTTAACCCAGTGATTGGGTTGTTTTAACCCAGCGAATGGGTTGTTTTAACCCAGTGATTGTTTTTTTTTTAACCCAGTGATTGGGTTGTTTTAACCCAGCGATTGGGTTGTTTTAACCCAGCAATTGGGGTTTTTTTACCCAGCGATTGGTTTGTTTTCACCCAGCGAATGGGTTGTTTTAACCCAGCGAATGGGTTGTTTTTACCCAGCGATTGTTTTGTTTTTTTCACCCAGCGAATGTTTTTTTTTTTTTAATCCAGCGAATGTTTTTTTTTAACCCAGCAATTGGGTTGTTTTAACCCAGCGAATGGGTTGTTTTTACCCAGCGATTGTTTTGTTTTTTTCACCCAGCGAATGTTTTTTTTTTTTAATCCAGCGAATGTTTTTTTTTAACCCAGCAATTGGGTTGTTTTAACCCAGCGAATAGGTTGTTTTAACCCAGCGATTGGGTTGTTTTAACCCAGCTATTGGGTTGCTTTCACCCAGCGATTGGGTTGTTTTCACCCAGCGATTGGATTGTTTTAACTCAGCGATTGGGTTGTTTTCACCCAGCGATTGGGTTGTTTTCACCCAGTGAATGGATTGTTTTAACTCAGCGATTGGGTTGTTTTAACCCAGTGATTGTTTTTTTTTAACCCAGCGAACGGGTTGTTTTAACCCAGTGATTGGGTTGTGAAAGCTTAATTGTGTGGAAGTAGTAGTACTAAAGATATCTGATTGTGCTGAAGTGAAACTATTAGAAGGTACACTTTAAATATCTTGCATTTAAAGACTGATATTATACAAAGATCATACAATACTTATTAATAGTGATACTTTTTAGGCATAATATTAAGAAATGTGCATTGTGCAATAAAGTATTATAATTTTGTATCAGTAAGTCTCAAGTGATACGTCAATAAACATGTTAATGGATTTGAAGTATACTTAGTCTGAAATAAATTAAATTTAAATATATTTTTTACTAGGATACACAGCAGAGTTGTTATGTGTACATGTCATCTGTTTAGATCTGCTGATAAAGAGCAGAATTGAAAATGCATGATGTTAAGCGTAAGACAAATGGCATGCTTTAATATTATAAAAAGCTGGTTTCAGCACTGGACATGCATCTAAAGCAACCTAGCATAAACATTTTTATCAGTTCATGCATTCAGCACATGCAACAGAAAAATAATAACCATTCTTGAAGCATTAACGCCAGTGATTAACCTTTAGTGGCAGTGGTAATGTAGAGAGGCATAACATTAAATTATTTATTCATTTTTATAAATCATCGCTCTAATTATTATTTTCAGTTGTGACTGAACGAAAATCAACACAAATAACATTCAGTTCAACATTTCTCCAGCCTCACTAAACACTGATTCTACATTCTGGCAATCGCTGGAAAATAGCAACTTAAATTAGCCTTGATAATTACAGAAGTTAGGTTCAAACGAGACTCTGGCCCCCTGACATTTTCTTCTTCTTGTGCTCTTCCTGTGTTTGATATGCAGAGGAATGGTGGGCGAGGAACAGGCTGTCCTTCTGTCCCGAGTATTTGATCTTTTCCGACTTGATTAGGAAGGAGAGCTTAAAAATTCCACCGTCCGCCGACCTATTCCAAACATGCCGAATGCCTTCCTCTCAAAGGGGCACGTAAGACCAACAAAAACATGTTTTCTCTGGAGTCGGGCCACAAGATTCTATAATTATCCCTCTTTAGCTGCTTCTTTCCTCTTCCAAACTGCTCCCTGACAGCCTTCTACTTAATGCTACGGTGTTTAGGAGTTAATGCAGAGGTTCGCTTGCACCTACAGAAAAGAGAACACACGAAATAAGCCGTGTTTAGATAAACCCAAGCAACACATTTCGCAAGGTGGAAACATGTCACTTGCTTGAGGTGGTATCACTTTAAGATGTCAGTCAACATGGCTCCTATAAATACCAGCAGGTTAGCACACAAACGAAAGTTACATATTAATTCGACTGCATCCATATTTCGGCTGTAATTGCTACAGGCATCAATTAGGATGTGTAACTTAATTTAGAGCGTGCGCTGACCCGTGAGATTGCCTCCGCAAACCCCTCTGACAGAACTTAGCAGCGGGAGTTTTACATATCATTCTCTCTGTGGTCGTCTTCATTTGAGCTCCAAATTAATTTACTAGTTCCTCGATCTAGGACCGTAAAGCAGGAAAGTGATCTTTTGACAAGGGAAGTAAGTTCATTTTAGAATTGTAAAAATATAACCAAATCTCCATGCACTTGCCTTTTAAGCCTGGGAATATTTGGTGTCACATATTTAATAAGGGTCGGAGCGCTCATAATAGGAGTGTCTCATTTGAGGATACTGAAGTCATTGTTGTGGTCAGTATCCACAAGAGCCGTCGTCTCGCCTCTCTCGATTAGTATGTGACGAGTGAGAGCGTCTCGGTTTGACCTTGTCACCGGAGCTTAAATGGCCGGCGTAATAAGATGTCACTGGGAGGAAGTGACTTTTGCCTCTATATGCTGACTGAGCTGCACACTCTAAAAAACGCTGGGTTAAAACAACCCAAGTTAGGTCGAAAAAGGACAAACCCAATGATTGGGTAGTTTTATTGAACTCAACTATTGATTAAAAATGACTTTATGTCTGGCTTAAAATGAAAACATGTAAAAAACATGTAACCCAGTCGCTGGGTTAAAATAACCCAATCACTAAGTTAAAACAATGCATTCGCTGGGTTAAAACAACCCAATCACTTACTGGGTTAAAACAACCCAATCACTCACTGGGTTAAAACAACCCATTTGCTTACTGGGTTAAAACAACCCAATCACTCACTGGGTTAAAACAACCCAATCGCTCACTGGGTTAAAACAACCTAGTCGCTGGGTTAAAACAACCCAATTGCTGGGTTAAAACAACCCAATCACTGGGTTAAAACAACCCAATCACTAAATTGCTGGGTTAAAGCAACCCAATCACTCACTGGGTTAAAACAACCCAATCACTGGGTTAAAACAACCCTATCGCTGTGTTAAAACAACCCAATCGCTCACTGGGTTAAAATAACCCAATCGCTGGGTTAAAACAACCCAATCGCTGTGTTAAAACAACCCAATCACTTACTGGGTTAAAACAACCCAATCGCTCACTGGGTTAAAACAACCCAATCGCTGGGTTAAAACAACCCAATTGCTGGGTTAAAACAACCCAATCGCTCACTGGGTTAAAACAACCCAATCGCTGGGTTAAAACAACCCAATCACTCACTGGGTTAAAACAACCCAATCACTCACTGGGTTAAAACAACCCAATCACTCACTGGGTTAAAACAACCCAATCGCTCACTGGGTTAAAACAACCCAGTCGCTGGGTTAAAACAACCCAATCACTGGGTTAAAACAACCCAATCACTAAATTGCTGGGTTAAAGCAACCCAATCACTCACTGGGTTAAAACAACCCAATCGCTGTGTTAAAACAACCCAATCGCTCACTGGGTTAAAATAACCCAATCACTGGGTTAAAACAACCCAATCGCTGTGTTAAAACAACCCAATCACTTACTGGGTTAAAACAACCCAATCGCTCACTGGGTTAAAACAACCCAATCGCTCACTGGGTTAAAACAACCCAATCTCTGGGTTAAAACAACCCAATTGCTGGGTTAAAACATCCCAATCGCTCACTGGGTTAAAACAACCCAATCGCTGGGTTAAAACAACCCAATTGCTGGGTTAAAACAACACAATCGCTGGGTTAAAACAACCCAATTGCTGGGTTAAAACAACCCAATCACTAAATTGCTGGGTTAAAATAACCCAATCACTGGGTTAAAACAGCCCAATTACTGGGTTAAAACAACCCAATCGCTGGGTTAAAACAACCCAATCACTGGGTTAAAACAACCCAATTGCTGGGTTAAAATAACCCAATCACTGGGTTAAAACAACCCAATCGCTGGGTTAAAACAACCCAATTGCTGGGTTAAAACAACCCAATCACTAAATTGCTGGGTTAAAATAACCCAATCACTGGGTTAAAACAACAACCCAATCACTAAGTTGCTGGGTTAAAATAGCCCAATCACTGGGTTAAAACAACCCAATTGCTGGGTTAAAACAACCCAATCACTAAGTTGCTGGGTTAAAATAACCCAATCACTGGGTTAAAACAATCCTAAAAATCAGACACATAATTACTAGAGTAAACAATAATAATCAAAAGGTGAACATTTATTAAATAAGCAATTTAATAAATGTTTAATAATAATTTATTTATAAAATATTGTTTAATTATTATTCATTAAACTTAGAAATAAATGTAGAGAATACAGTCATTTCTAAACAATAGTTGAGTTAAATAAAACTACCCAGCAGGTTGAGCAAACATTTAACCCAACCACTGGGTTTAAACAACCCAATCACTGGGTTTGCCCATTTTCAACCCAACTTGGGTTGTTTTTTAGCGATTTTTTAAAGTGTAGTTAAAATATCCCAAAGATGATCACATTTCAAAGTCTGCAAATGCTATTGAAGGTTCATATGTACTTTTAGAATACACTCTGAAAAATACTGGTTTGTTTCAACCCAAATTTGGGTCAAATATGGACAAACCCAACTGTTGGGTTAAAAATCGAATGTAAACATTTAACCCAACAGTTGGGTTTGTCCATTTCAACCCCAAATTTGGGTTGAAACAAACCAGCATTGTTCAGAGTGTAGAGTAAGAATTTATCCATTCATGGAATCTGACTCCTGGAAAACACGAGTTAAATCTTTTATGTTAGTGTTTTTTTAAAACTTGTTAGCTGAGACCTCTGAGTGACTCACATTTACTTTTCTTACCATCTCTGTCTTCACTCTCTACTCTTATTTCATCAGGGGAGAACAGGAAAAGGATCTGAGAGTGCTGAATATTCTCAAATAATGAAGTTGGTTTCTCTCTGAGTCACAATGAACCATGTCATCCATCTTTGGGACTGTCATCCTGATTCTATATTTGAATGGCTTCAAAGGGAACGGAGATGTGAAGTGCCGACTCGTGTTTCGTTGGGAGTGTCTGACTCGTTTAATAGTCGTGAGCTTCACACTGTTGTTTGCTCTCCTTATGAAGAGTTTCAGAGCTTGTTGTTTGTAAAGTTTCAGATGAAACTCCAGGAAATCACGTAATAAGTGTCTGTTTTCCATAATGCAATCTATGGAAGTTTAAAGAGCACTCAGATGAATTAGGACACTTTTTTAGGCCAGAATGTGAAATTAATTTCCTAAATTCAATGTATTATTATACAGAGTTCAACAATCATTTAACATCTTTTTGTACTTTGTATAAAGGATAATACAAAACTGGTAAGCTGTAAATCGCACAGCTATGAATTCATATTGAAATTAAAATGGTGAATATGAGAAAAGGCTAAGATGATTCAATTTGGATACCTAAAAGGTACAGCCAAATTGAATTGTACAAAAAAACAAAAAACAAAAAAAAAACAAAAATCAGACAATATAAGAAATTTGCTGGCAATTGGTGAGAAAAATGCTCCTAGCTTATTGGCTTTTGCTTGTGATCTAAAGCAGTATTGATTTGTTTCTTATTTTCAATCCATTCAAACTGATGCTTACAGGCTATTTTCTTTGTCTTCATAATTCAGAGCTGTCTCCATTTCAACAAAATCCTGTCTAGCAATGTCAATCAGCTAAATAATGTTACTTCTCTGACATATTTAAGCCAGAACAATTCACAACATCCAAAAGGTCAAGTGGAACAAACAGATGTGCATCCAGTGCTGATTCTGATGGATATATTTATTACATTTTGATCTAAACACAACGAACGAGACTCCTGCAAGAATCACTGCCTCCTCCCTTACAAAAAATAAGTATACTTCAAGTTCATTTGATTAAGTATACTTGAGTAAAGTTCAAGTATGTTTTCAAGTATACGTCATGTAGTAAGAATACTAATATCCATGTATTAGAATACTTGTAAGTGTACTATTTCAAAAACTACTCGGGACTAAATTGGCCCACTTTTTAGTGTATAAAAGTATATTTTAAGTGTAGTAGTAAACTTTGAGTACACAACTAGTTTACAATTGTGTTTTTGTTACTATACTACAAGTGAACTATAGGTATACTGATAGTTTAAGTTCTTGTAACACATTTTTTAGTTTATGAAAGTACACATAAACTAACGCTGCATGTGAGCTTTCTAGGTATTAATTTTTATACTTGAAATGTACATTTAACTGTACTTTAAGTAGATCTGAAGTAAATTACCAGTGGACTTCACACAAATTCACATTCTCAGAATTAGGAACATATCTGTTTTCTTTATAAATCACTATTTTTAAAGATTATAAGACTGTATGTGAAACTATGTGAAAAAATAGGCTACTCAATCAAAAGAGTAAACACAACTACAAGCCAAGTATACTTCGAATATTTCGTTGTACGTTTAAGTATATCTCAATTGAAAGATTAAAAATAAAGTATGTATTAAAAAATACTTAAATACAAGCAAGTACCTTATTTTTTGTGATAAATAAAACTGTAAAGGTTATACACTAGAAGTACACTAATTAAAAGTACATTTCTACTTCAGTGCACTTGAAAAAGTATACTAAATACCATTAATACTTAAATTGATTTATTGAAATAAAATATACTACCGCAATATATAGGAGTTTTATTAGTGTATTTCTTAAAAGTGAATGTTTTAAAAATTAGTTTATAGTTAGACTTTTATATACTAATCCTAAATTTAAATTAAATGGATTTTATTAAAAATATATTACTAATGTACTAGTTATAAGTACATTTTCCCAACTGTGGTACTTAAAGGATTAATTCACTTTCAAATGAAAATTAGCCCAAGCTTTACTCATCCTCAAGCCATCCTAGGTGTAAGTGACTTTCTTCTTTCTGATGAACACAATCTGAGATATATTAATAAATATCCTGACGCATCCAAGCTTTAGGATCAATGAGTATGAACTGAAGAAAGTGTCTCCATCCATCCATCCATCCATACATACTCCACACGGATGCGTTTGTCTAAAAAAAATATCCATATTTAACAAGCAAAATATCAAAATATCTGTATACAGAAGGCGGTCTGGCGGAAGCTTGATATTTTGCTTGTTTTATATTCATCAGAATTCATCAGCAATTCATAAATACATGTGTTAGTAGAGTGCATGACTGAATCAATACTAAAGCTAGACCAGATTTTAAAAATGGCTACTAAAGAACAGGAAGGAACTGTCGATGAGAGCGAACATGCTTAATATCACATCAGTAGAGCACAGTTAAATATGTGTGTGTCATTTCATGGCATATAATCAAGATGTATTAATCAGGAGGAGGGAACGAGAATGACAGGAGAGAGAAAGAGCGATAGAAAGAAAGAAAAGAAGAGATGGTAACCTTTAAGCAAACCTTAGTCATTCATCAGTCAGTCCTCGGTTTGATACTTCTCTCCATGTCTCCTGTGGGATCTGGTTTGCATGTCAATGCACTGCGGAGGCGGCTCCATCTCCATACACGGGCTGAGCAGAGAAAAACATAGTTGTGATTGATGACTCTGGACTCTTCTGATTGCATCTCTGTTACCACATAAATCACACATTTACCCATGCAATGCTGATGCTATTTTACCCTCCAGTAAGTGAGAAAGTTCAGGGAGGTTTGCACAAAGTGGCAACACAGATTACACGTTAAACACAGCGAGTGTTGCGGCATCGTAATGCGATCATCAAAATGACACGGCCGCGATGATATAAGGCAGAGCCTGATTAGGCCGCGAACATTAGAATTCATGGGGGAACAAATTTATGCAGGTACAAACATTTCCAGCCACAAACACAAGCTCCACTGTATGGGAAACGGAAATATTTAAAGGGACGGTTCACACCAAAATGAAAATTCTGTCAGCATTCACTCATCCTTTTTTGGAGTGAATTCAGTGAATTTTGAAGGATCTTCATGTGTTTGGACAGAAGACGAGACAGAGTTCTTTATTAAACATAAAACGACAAAATAATTACGGGAATACTGGATTCTAAACAGCAAATCAATGCCACAATTTAATGCACAACTTAAATAAGGTTGATCTGAATCCACAGTTCCTCTGTGAAATCGTGACCTATAGCCGCCCAGAAACATCTCATTCATGTCCGCTCCTGAGTATAAGGGGCTTTCATTGCCATTAATGCTTGGATAACACGTCTCCATCTCCTTTGATTAAAAATATTGGCTAGTGCGGTGGCTGCGATATACTTAAACCTACTAACATCATGGAATGACTTATCAAGAGAGGAAAAAATTGTCGCATAACATCGGTTAATGGAAGTGCCTCCATTTCGCAATAGTTTTTTATTGACATTTAGAAAACATCACAAAAGTTTTGTGCAAATCTGTAATGGAAACCAGGCTTTTGTCATATAGCCATGTTTCCATCCAAAGTTGCGAATTTAAGTTACGCACAAAATTGGAATGTCACATAAAAGCAGCGTTTCCATCTATTGAGCAGAAGAGAACAAAATCGTCACTTCCTGATAAACTGGGCTGAATATCACTAAGAAAAATGGTTGCTGCAGTAGAAGCCACTGTATATAATCATTTTCTTATGTAATAAAATACCTGCGCCTCAGAGCGCAATCTTGCTTGCTGTTTGGCAACGCAGTTCTGGGAGGTTATTATACTGACGACTACAGAGTTGGAGCCCCACACATGACATGCAGGAAAAAAGGTAAATCGTGTGCAAATCACGTTCCCTCGGTTTGCTAAATCGCGCGCATTATTTACCATTTCGTTCCCTCGGTTTGCTAAATCGTGTGCATTATTTACTATTTTGTTCCCTCGATTAGCTAAATTGCGCACATTATTTACCATTTTGTTCCCTCGGTTTGCTAAATCGTTTGCATTATTTACTATTTTGTTCCCTCAATTTACTATTTCGTTTCCTAGATTTGCTAAATCGCGTGCATTAATTACTATTTTGTTCCCTCGATTTACTATTTTGTTCCCTCGATTTACTATTTCGTTCCCTCGATTTGCTAAATTGCATGCATTATTTACTAGTTTGTTCCCTCGATTTACTATTTTGTTCCCTCGATTTGCTAAATCGCGCACTTTACAGTTTCGTTCCCTCGGTTTGCTAAATCGCACACATTATTTACCATTTTGTTCCCTCGGTTTGCTAAATCGTTTGCATTATTTACTATTTTGTTCCCTCAATTTACTATTTCGTTTCCTAGATTTGCTAAATCGCGTGCATTAATTACTATTTTGTTCCCTCGATTTACTATTTTGTTCCCTCGATTTACTATTTCGTTCCCTCGATTTGCTAAATCGCGCACTTTACAGTTTCGTTCCCTCGGTTTGCTAAATCGCACACATTATTTACCATTTTGTTCCCTCGGTTTGCTAAATCGTTTGCATTATTTTCTATTTTGTTCCCTCAATTTACTATGTCGTTCCCTCAATTTGCTAAATTGCGTGCATTAATTACTATTTTGTTCCCTTGATTTACTATTTCGTTCCCACGACTTGCTAAATCGTGTGCATTATTTACTAGTTTGTTCCCTCGATTTACTATTTTGTTCCCTCGATTTGCTAAATCGCGCGCATTATTAACCATTTCGTTCCCTCGGTTTGCTAAATCGTGTGCATTATTTACTATTTTGTTCCCTCGATTTACTATTCCGTTCCCTCGATTTGCTAAATTGCGTGCATTATTTACTAGTTTGTTCCCTCGATTTACTATTTCGTTCCCTCGGTTTGCTAAATCGCGCACATTATTTACCATTTTGTTCCCTCGGTTTGCTAAATCGTGTGCATTATTTACCATTTTGTTCCCTCGGTTTGCTAAATGGCACACATTATTTACCATTTTGTTCCCTCGGTTTGCTAAATCGTGTGCATTATTTACCAGTTTGTTCCCTCGGTTTGCTAAATCGTGTGCATTATTTACCATTTTGTTCCCACGGTTTGCTAAATCGTGTGCATTATTTACTATTTTGTTCCCTCGATTTACTATTTCGTTCCCTCGATTTGCTAAATCGCGTGCATTAATTACTATTTTGTTCCCTCAATTTTCTATTTTGTTCCCTCGATTTGCTAAATCGTGTGCATTATTTACTAGTTTGTTCCCTCGATTTACTATTTTGTTCCCTCGATTTGCTAAATTGCGCGTATTATTTACCATTTTGTTCCCTTGGTTTGCTAAATCGTGTGCATTATTTACCATTTTGTTCCCTCGATTTACTATTTTGTTCCCTCGATTTGCTAAATCGTGTGCATTATTTACTAGTTTGTTCCCTCGATTTACTATTTTGTTCCCTCGATTTGCTAAATCGTTTGCATTATTTTCTATTTTGTTCCCTCAATTTACTATGTCGTTCCCTCAATTTGCTAAATTGCGTGCATTAATTACTATTTTGTTCCCTTGATTTACTATTTCGTTCCCACGACTTGCTAAATCGTGTGCATTATTTACTAGTTTGTTCCCTCGATTTACTATTTTGTTCCCTCGATTTGCTAAATCGCGCGCATTATTAACCATTTCGTTCCCTCGGTTTGCTAAATCGTGTGCATTATTTACTATTTTGTTCCCTCGATTTACTATTTCGTTCCCTCGATTTGCTAAATTGCGTGCATTATTTACTAGTTTGTTCCCTCGATTTACTATTTCGTTCCCTCGGTTTGCTAAATCGCGCACATTATTTACCATTTTGTTCCCTCGGTTTGCTAAATGGCACACATTATTTACCATTTTGTTCCCTCGGTTTGCTAAATTGCGCACATTATTTACCATTTTGTTCCCTCGGTTTGCTAAATCGTGTGCATTATTTACCATTTTGTTCCCTCGGTTTGCTAAATCGTGTGCATTATTTACTATTTTGTTCCCTCGATTTACTATTTTGTTCCCTCGATTTGCTAAATCGCGTGCATTAATTACTATTTTGTTCCCTCAATTTACTATTTTGTTCCCTCGATTTGCTAAATCGTGTGCATTATTTACTAGTTTGTTCCCTCGATTTACTATTTTGTTCCCTCGATTTGCTAAATTGCGCGTATTATTTACCATTTTGTTCCCTTGGTTTGCTAAATCGTGTGCATTATTTACCATTTTGTTCCCTCGATTTACTATTTTGTTCCCTCGATTTGCTAAATCGTGTGCATTATTTACTAGTTTGTTCCCTCGATTTACCATTTTGTTCCCTCGATTTGCTAAATCGCGCACATTATTTACCATTTTGTTCCCTCGGTTTGCTAAATCGCGCACATTATTTACCATTTTGTTCCCTCGGTTTGCTAAATCACGCGCATTGTTTACCATTTTGTTCCCTCGGTTTGCTAAATCACGCGCATTGTTTACCTTTTGTTCCCTCGGTTTGCTAAATCGCGCACATTATTTACCATTTTGTTCCCTCGGTTTGCTAAATCGCGTGCATTAATTACTATTTTGTTCCCTCGATTTAATATTTCGTTCCCTCGATTTGCTAAATCGTGTGCATTATTTACTAGTTTGTTCCCTTGATTTACTATTTTGTTCTCTGGATTTGCTAAATCGCGCACATTATTTACCATTTCGTTCCCTCGGTTTGCTAAATCGCGCACATTATTTAAAATTTTGTTCCCTCGGTTTGCTAAATCGCGCGCATTGTTTACCATTTCGTTCCCTCGGTTTGCTAAATCGCGCGCATTGTTTACCATTTCGTTCCCTCGGTTTGCTAAATCGCACGCATTGTTTACCATTTCGTTCCCTCGGTTTGCTAAATCGCGCGCATTGTTTACTATTTCGTTCCCTCGGTTTGCTAAATCGTGTGCATTGTTTACTATTTTGTTCCCCCGGTTTGCTAAATTGCGCGCATTATTTACTATTTTGTTCCCTCGGTTTGCTAAATCGCGCGCATTATTTACTATTTCGTTCCCTCGGTTTGCTAAATCGCGCGCATTATTTACTATTTCGTTCCCTCGGTTTGCTAAATCGCGCGCATTACTTACTATTTCGTTCCCTCGGTTTGCTAAATTGCGCGCATTAAATACCATTTCATTCCCTCGGTTTGCTAAATTGTGTGCATTATTTACTATTTTGTTCCCTCGATTTACTATTTCATTCCCTTGATTTGCTAAATCGCGTGAATTAATTACTATTTTGTTCCCTCGATTTACTATTTTGTTCCCTCGATTTACTATTTCGTTCCCTCGATTTGCTAAATCGTATGCATTATTTACTAGTTTTTTCCCTCGATTTACTATTTTGTTCTCTCTATTTGCTAAATCGTGTGCATCATTTACTATTTCGTTCATTCGATTTGCTAAATCGTGCATTATTTACTATTTTGTTCCCTCGGTTTGATAAATCACGCGCATTGTTTACCATTTCGTTCCCTCGGTTTGCTAAATCGCGCGCATTGTTTACTATTTCGTTCCCCCGGTTTGCTAAATCGCGCGCATTATTTACTATTTCGTTCCCTCGGTTTGCTAAATCGCGCGCATTATTTACTATTTCGTTCCCTCGGTTTGCTAAATTGCGCGCATTATTTACCATTTCGTTCCCTCGGTTTGCTAAATTGTGTGCATTATTTACTATTTTGTTCCCTCGATTTACTATTTCATTCCTTTGATTTGCTAAATCGCATGAATTAATTACTATTTTGCTCCCTCGATTTACTATTTCGTTCCCTCGATTTGCTAAATCGTGTGCATTATTTACTATTTCGTTCCCTCGATTTGCTAAATCGTGTGCATTATTTACTATTTCGTTCCCTCGATTTGCTAAATCGTGTGCATTATTTACTATTTTGTTCCCTCGATTTGCTAAATCGTGTGCATCATTTACTATTTCGTTCCCTCGATTTGCTAAATCGTGTGCATTATTTACTATTTCGTTCCCTCGATTTGCTAAATCGTGTGCATCATTTACTATTTCGTTCCCTCGATTTGCTAAATCGTGTGCATCATTTACTATTTCGTTCCCTCGATTTGCTAAATCGTGTGCATTATTTACTATTTTGTTCCCTCGATTTACTATTTCGTTCCCTCGATTTGCTAAATCGTATGCATTATTTACTAGTTTGTTCCCTCGATTTACTATTTTGTTCCCTCTATTTGCTAAATCGTGTGCATCATTTACTATTTCGTTCCCTCGATTTGCTAAATCGTGTGCATTATTTACTATTTTGTTCCCTCGATTTACTATTTTGTTCCCTCGATTTGCTATTTTGTTCCCTCGATTTGCTAAATCGTGTGCACAAATTAGCAAATCAAGGGAATGAATTAGTAAATTGTGCGCACAATTTAGCCTACTATTTTTCTCCTGCATGTCATATGTGATGCTTCATACATGACAGACTTTGCTCAGGCATTTCAGAACAAGCAAAACAAAAAAAAAGGATTTCAGATGCTGTGCAACGGGATCGGTCTTTTTTAATATGCATTGAGAAATTTATGTGATCAGCTCTGTGCTATCATGTCCAGAGCTGCAGCATTTTGTGTGACACTAACATGAAACCAGACTTCATTCACCTCAATGGAAAACATATTTACACTACATCGTTCCCTATCCACTATATAGTGCACTATGTGCCATTCATCATGTAGAAAACAAGTGAACAAGTGACCGATTTCAGCCGCAGCTTCAGCATCGATTTATAGTGTAGGGAGCATGACACTGTAGATCCTAGAGAGCATTTGATTGGACAAACACTGAAGTGCAGAGTGATGTCATAAAAATCATTGATCCATATTGGCAGACTTTGAATGCTTATATCTTCTAAATGCGAGTTTTGTCATTGTTTTGGAACACACTAGCTTATAGGTAACAGTAAGGTGACCATATTCATACTAAAAGCCCAAAAAAATTTTGATTTCATGGGGACTTTAAATGACAGTATATTTGTGTTAATGTTTAAGTTGTCTTCTCTTTGCTCTCCTTTGACGAAGGAACCGTCGCATGTTTCCATTCATTAAGAAGGCAAGTTCATGACAAGGTTATCACACCACCGTAATGGACCCATTTGCATCAATGAAGAGCCTTCAATTGCTCTGTCATCGGCTCGAAGACAGAAGCGGCTCGAGTGAATGTGAAACCTCTGGTTTGAATGAGGCCTCCTGTTTTTCCAGCACAGATGAGTTTGTTAGACCTCATAAAGCCAGCGGGAGAGGAAAAGTAATTTCTGCAGAACTTTTCTGCGCTTGTTTTCAGAGGCTCGAGGGCTTAAATTTCCCTCATCTTATCAGAATGTTCCTGCATATGGAGCCTGGCAGGGCATCCAACAGCTACCGACCGATTGCTCTTATCTGGAAAGACCCACCCAAGGTACTGACAGAAGAAAACAACAATCACCACCAGACAAAAGTTGCAGAATTCATGCACATGTGTGTCCATAATCAACATAACAGCTGCATCCTGTTCTTCCTGTGGAATTTGAGGACCACAGTCTTATAAAGCGTCTCTGCCAGCCTGCAAAGCACCGCAGGTGGTCCACGCTCACCGAAAAATGTGCAGCGCTGCCGCAGCTGCTATAGAGCAGGAACCACGGGAGCGAGTCTGTCCGCCTCGGGCTAAATCAATAACTATCAATCTCTCCAAAAGCCGGGCATTTCCTTTAGTTTTACTGCCAGTGAAATGCGAGTGTGCTCCTACAGGCGCCGAGCGAGAGGCCTTTTAGGCTTTGAGGGTGGCCGTGTCATTTTTACACTTCGAATTATCAGCATCCGCGATGATTAACAAAATTCTCATCGCTCGCAGCGCCCTTCTGTAATATTTTGATTTATGCGAATATTACAAGCCACAACTTATTTATGATACTCGGTTGCTGGGCTTGGCTCGTATTGGATTTTTGTCCTCTCTTGTTATCAATGTTTCAGCCTTGATTGATGACTTATGCTTTAATTATTTATTGAAATACTGTAAGTGGATGATAATTAGAGAATATCTGAGCTGAAGAAAGTGCTGATCTGAAGGGCAGAGCTGAAGGTTGACAAAGTTCATGCGGACTGCTCAGGATTCAGCGTCGGTGTGCGCTCGACTGCAAGATCCCATCAGCTGCAAACGGCCTCGTGGCATACTAATTATACACTGACACATGTTATTCATGCTTCCACACACACGCATGTGCTAATTTATCACAGCGGCCGTTTATTCACTAACCGTTATCATACAGTTCCGGTCAGAGGTTCGGACACATTCATGTTTTTATGTTTTGAAAGAAGTCTCATCAATGCTGCATTTATTTGATCAAAAATGCAGAAAAATCAGTAATATTGTGAAATATTATTAACATTTAAAATACTTTAAAATATAATTTATTCCTGTGATCAAAGCTGAATTTTCAGCATCATTACTCCAGTCACATGATCCTTCAGAAATTGATACTTATTTAATACTTAATTAATACTTATATTCAGCAAGGATGTGTTTATATATATATACACACAATAAATACTTATATTGTTAGAAAAGATTTCTATTTTGAATACATAATGTACTTTTTAACTTTTTATTCATCAGTGAGTCCTGGAAAAAGTATCACAGGTTATAAAATGATGCTGAAAATTCAGCTTTGATCACGGAAATAAATTATATTTTAAAATGTATTAACATAGAAAACCATTATTTTAAATTGTAATAATATTTCATAATATTACTGTTTTTACTGCGTTTTTATTCAAATAAATGCAGCCTTGATGAGCAGAAGAGACTTCTTTAAAAAAAAACATTAAACAAACGTACAGACCCCAAACTGGGAATAAGAATACGAATGAATAATAAAATACATGTGTAATAAACACCAATATGAATAAATAAACAATGTTTATATTTATGGGAATATAGTCTTTATGCATGCTGAGAATGAAAACATCTTCAAATTCAGCCCAAAGCAGCTTTGCATCTGATGTCTGCACTCTCATAATATTCCATAATAACTGCTTCATAATGGCTGAATGTTTGCAGCTGTTTACAGCAGCAGAGCTCCAGTGAGACTGTAAGCATTGATAGTCTGTCAAAAATATCATTTCAGTCCCTAGATGTTCTGCTGCATTTATGCCTTTGTGGGGCACAACAGCACCTGCCTGCACCTGTTTTACCTTTCCATTCAGTGTGTCTGTTTTTTTGTGCTGATGAGCAGAAAAACTCACCAAAACAAATGATTAGCATCAAAGCAGTGACAGCAGCCGGAGCTGCAGGAGTCAGCAGAGTGTGTGTGTGTGTGTGTGTGTGTGTGTGTGTGTGTGTGTGGCTCTAGGGCGCGTCTCAGTGCCCTTCCCAGAGACCAACTCTACACACACGCCGAGAACGAGCATTCGAACCCATCTGTCCTCAGCTCCTCCGAGGTGGATCACATTGCACAAATACATCTGAGTAATACTAGTACGGTATACCAGAGATATTAGAAACGAAGATAAATGTGTGGAATAATACCTATAACCAGCATCTATAGACTCTTCCCACATTTTCTGCACTGACTTTTGGAGGAAATCTGCAGATGTCTGTGAAAGGGATTGGAACATGGAAAAATGTGCAAAACAGTGAAAAAGAAATGAAGGTTTTTGAGGAAAACATTCCAGGATTTTTCTCCATATAGTGGACTTCAATGGGGTTCAACGGGTTGAAGGTCCAAATGTCAGTTTCAGTGCAGCTTCAAAGAGCTCTACATGATCCCAGACGAGGAATAAGAGTCTTATCTAGAGAAACCATCAGTTATTTTCTAAAAATAATAAACATTATATACTTTTTAACCACAAATGCTCGTCTTGCACTGCTCTGTGATGCTCCACGCATGACGTAATCATGTTGGAAAGGTCATGTGACGTAGGTGGAAGTACTCGTCCAACATCGTTGTTTTACCTTTTTTTGTAAAAGCCGTTTGACTTAGTCTTTGCACGTTCACTTTGCAAACACTGGATCGGTACTTCCACCTATGTCACATGTGACCTTTCCAACATGATTACGTAATGCGTGGCACAGAGCAGTGCAAGACGAGCATTTGTGGTTAAAAAGTATATAATATTTATTTTTTTTAGAAAATGTCAGATGGTTTCTCTAGATGAGACTCGTATTCCTCGTCTGGGATCATGTAGAGCTCTTTGAAGCTGCACTGAAACTGACATTTGGACCTTCAACCCGTTGAACCCCAGTGAAGTCCACTATATGGAGAAAAATCCTGGAATGTTTTCATCAAAAACCTTAATTTCTTTTCCACTGAAGAAAGAAAGACATGAACATCTTGGATGACATGGTGTGAGTAAATTATCAGGACATTTTCATTCAGAAGTAAAATAATCATGCAGAATAATATGTGCTATATAAGTACTAATAAACAGCCAATATCATAGTAACATGCTGCTAATAAGCAACTTGTTCACCCTAAACCAAACTTTAATATCTTTTAGCATTCATAAATCAAAATGTGACAATAATAATCATCGTGTTTTACATATCTGTGCACATCTATATAACACACACATGATAAGGGTTCTATTTTTATTCTCTCTACGCCCCGCTGCTCGTCCCAGGCTGGTGGGCGGCTCAAACGCTCTTCTGAGATCTTCACAGGGCACAGCTGATGAGCGCTACAGCCAGTGTTTTATGAATCGGTAATGGCCGTCATATTTCAGCCAGGCAGGTCCGTATGCCGGAAACCAATTTCCTTCATTTCGGGATGGAGTTCGCTTTCGTCCAGTGAGCAACTGCTGTCATTTCAGTGCTCACTGCATCTAATTACCACCACTTTACATTGCTCAAAGGAGGGTTTGAAACAGCTACCAGATCTTTTATGAATTATACTGAATTAAGTATCTGGAAATAACCACTTTTAATGAATATTGAGTGTCTGCGAAGAGTACAGAAGAATAGAAACCATCATGGCACTTGTTTTCTGTTGTATAAATGGCAACAGCATGTGCAAATCTGAGCTCTGGCAAGACTTCAAATATTACTGGAATGAACATGTTATGTTACTGTGGGGAGAAAATCACGATGGTTTAATCATCTTACTGTGAGGTCCGTGCTGGGGTTGGAAAAATCTTATCTTAATGTTTATTCGTCCTAAGTGCTCCCATATATTTCAATAGTAAGAGGTTCCCCGGCTCTCTCCGAGATTCAGGAAGGCAGTGTTGTTGGCTGGCGGAGCTGAGGGAGGGATTTGGCTGACCCGAGCTTCTGTCATATCTGTTTACTGAACTCCCGTGTAAACTTTCCCCAACATTCTTATGAAAGAGAAATATTTGTGCTCGGATAATTCCCTCCTGTTGTTACACAAAGGAAGTCTCCACATGCAGCCTTATACAATGGGAAAAGTTCATTTAATTGGCCAAACCAAGGTGGGAGACCGACTCTACTGTTCTTCCAATCTAAAAAATCATTCATCCATAAAGGAAGGTCATTAATAACCCAAGGTCATTCCCATAACCTCCTTGACGTCCATGCTTCAATTATGCATAAAGAGCGAGTCAAATGCACATTAATATTTATTGTAATTTCCATTTGTAACTCTGCCAATGCAACAGAGTAAGTCAAATCTATTTTATTGACAGTGTCAAATTTGTAGAGGAATAGGCATTGGAACGCTGGATGTAATTAGTGGTATTGACTGAACTAATCCCAACGGAGCCATATGATTGGATGAGGATCAATATCAATTCAAACTAAGAAACCGCACAAATAAACAAACATAGGAAGGAAGAAAGTCTAGATTTTGGGGGGCAAAATACACAAAGTATATGAGTGCTCAATTAATATACTGCCAAAAATATACTTGAGGCAAAGTAAAATAGTTTTAATTGTACTTCAGAACTTAAAAGTAAAAAGCACATTTTTCCTTTTCCATTTCTGAAATCAAGACAAAAAAAAAAAAAAAACGTAGACGTAGAAACTTTAGACTGAACTTTGAGATCAAAGACACTGACTAAAGACGTGTCTCTTCCACGAGCTCAAGAAGACGGACAAAAGGGAAAAGTGACCTGCAAAACAGGTAGCCTACTCTGAAGTACTTCGAAGGTCTAAAAAAACATTTATTCCGTTTCGATGGTACTTCAGTCAAGCACAAATTCCTCAAAATAATAGAGCTTCTTCACACCTCTGACTCTGATTCACTGAGCCAAAACAGACACTGCAGTCACTGCTGAAGCCAATACCACTGATCATCTCCTAACATGGCCACATATTAAGATCTGGGATGATTAGATGCTGAGCAAGCAATCAAATGGGCGGGAGTAAAGATCTGAGCGACTCTGACAGAGCCAAATTCTTATGGCAAGGCTTCAGAGTATCTCTGAAACGGCATGGCTTGTGTGTTGCTCCCGGTCAGCAGTGGTGAGAATTTACCAACTGTGTCCAAGGAGGGACAAACTACAAACCGGTGACAGGGTGCTGAGTGGCCAAGACTCATCAGTGCATGAGGGCAATGAAGGCTGTCCCGTCTGGTCTGAGCCAACAGAAGGTCTACTGTGGCACAAGTCACACCAGATGTTAATGGTGGTTATGGGAGGAATGTGACACAACACTCTGCTGCGTATGGGGCTGCTTATCTGCAAGCCAATCAGAGTGCCTATAATGGCCCCTGTCCACTGTCAAAAGTGCTTAAAATGGGCACACGCGCTTTGGAAATGGACCTTGGAGAAATGGAAGAATTGCAGGAAAAAAAGTCAGAATTGCAAGATGTAAAAAGGACTCCGAACTCCACATTTACAGAATTGCGAGTTTATATTTTGCAATTCTGACTTTATTTCTCAAAATTGCAACTATTTCTCAGAATTCTATTTTATTTTTCAGAATTGCGACTATTTTTCAAAATTTAAATTTTTTTTGAATTGTGATTATTTCTTAGAATTGTGACTTAATTTCTCAGAACTGACTTTCTCAAAATTGCAAATTTATTTCTGAAAATTGTGACTATTTCTCAAAGTTGCGACTTTCTCATAATTTGATTTTATTTCTCAAAATTGAAACTTTCTCAGAAATGTGAGTTTTTTTAGAATTTACTTTATTTCTCAGAATTGTGATTATTTCTCAAAATTGCGACTTTATCAGAATTGCAACTTTATTTCTGAAAATTGTGACTATTTCTCAAAATTTCTCAGAATTGCAACTGTATTTCTCAGAATTTACTTTTTATTTTTCAAAATTGCAGCTTTATTTTTCACAGTTCTGACTATTTCTCAAAGTTGCGACTATTTCTCAGAATTTGATTGTATTTCTCAAAATTGAGACTTTTCCAGAAATGCGACTTTATTTTTCAGAAATGCTATTACTTTTCAGAATATAATTTATTTCTCAGAATTGCAACTTTATTATTCAGAATTGCAACTTTATTTCTGAGAATTGTGACTATTTTTAAAAATTGTGACTTTATTTCTCAGAATTGCGACTTTATTTCTCAGAATTTCAGCTTTATTTCTAAGAATTGCAACTTTATTTTTCAGAATTGTGACTATTTCTCAGAATTGCGACTTTATTTCTCAAAATTGCAACTTTATTTCTCAGAATTGCAACTTTATTTTTAAAAATTGCGACTTTATTTATCAGAATTGCGACTTTGTTTCTCAAAATTACAACTTTATTTCTCAGAATTGCAACTTTATTTCTGAGAATTGTGACTATTTTTAAAAATTGTGACTTTATTTCTCAGAATTGCGACTTTATTTCTCAGAATTTCAGCTTTATTTCTAAGAATTGCAACTTTATTTTTCAGAATTGTGACTATTTCTCAGAATTGCGACTTTATTTCTCAAAATTGCAACTTTATTTCTCAGAATTGCAACTTTATTTTTTAAAAATTGCGACTTTATTTATCAGAATTGCGACTTTATTTCTCAAAATTACAACTTTATTTCTCAGAATTGCAACTTTATTTCTGAGAATTGTGACTATTTTTAAAAATTGTGACTTTATTTCTCAGAATTGCGACTTTATTTCTCAGAATTTCAGCTTTATTTCTAAGAATTGCAACTTTATTTTTCAGAATTGTGACTATTTCTCAGAATTGCGACTTTATTTCTCAAAATTGCAACTTTATTTCTCAGAATTGCAACTTTATTTTTAAAAATTGCGACTTTATTTATCGGAATTGCGACTTTATTTCTCAAAATTACAACTTTATTTCTCAGAATTGCAACTTTATTTCTGAGAATTGTGACTATTTTTAAAAATTGTGACTTTATTTCTCAGAATTGCGACTTTATTTCTCAGAATTTCAGCTTTATTTCTAAGAATTGCAACTTTATTTTTCAGAATTGTGACTATTTCTCAGAATTGCGACTTTATTTCTCAAAATTGCAACTTTATTTCTCAGAATTGCAACTTTATTTTTAAAAATTGCGACTTTATTTATCAGAATTGCGACTTTATTTCTGAGAATTGAGACTATTTTTAAAAATTGTGACTTTATTTCTCAGAATTGCGACTTTATTTCTCAGAATTTCAGCTTTATTTCTAAGAATTGCAACTTTATTTTTCAGAATTGTGACTATTTCTCAGAATTGCGACTTTATTTCTCAAAATTGCAACTTTATTTCTCAGAATTGCAACTTTATTTTTAAAAATTGCGACTTTATTTATCAGAATTGCGACTTTATTTCTCAAAATTACAACTTTATTTCTCAGAATTGCAACTTTATTTCTGAGAATTGTGACTATTTTTAAAAATTGCGTCTTTATTTCTCAGAATTGTGACTTTATTTCTCAGAATTGCGACTTCATTTCTCAGAATTGTGACTATTTCTCAAAATTGCGACTATTTCTCAGAATTGCGACTATTTCTCAGAATTCGATTTTATTTCTAAAAATTGAGACTATTTCTCAGAAATGCGACTTTATTTCTCAGAATTGCAGCTTTATTTTTCAAAATTGCAACTTCATTTCTCAGAATTGCGACTATTTCTCAAAATTGAGACTATTTCTCAGAATTCGATTTTATTTCTAAAAATTGAGACTATTTCTCAGAAATGCGACTTTATTTCTCAGAAATGCAAATTCAGGATTTCAAGTTTGTATTACAATTCAGAGAAAAAAATGTTGAATTGCAGGATATAACCCTAAAGTTGCGGGATCATCTATTTATCTTTGAAGACAAAGCCAAAGTAACAACCAGGTCTTGAGGAAAAATAAACCAGAACATTTTCCCTTTTATTATATTCATTACTTCCTTTTTCAAACACATACATTTTCATGATCCCACTATTAGTAGAGCTTTTTCTGCTCCAGCTTTCTCGTCATGGCTTGGTTCAGATCAGTCAAAGAGATTCATTTTCTCCTCTGTTTGACCCTCCTGTTCGTCTCAGGGGACGGGACACAGCCCGGTCATAAACCCAGGACTTGTCACTTTATTTATTTAAAGTGCAAGGCATTTCAGTGCATGGAAAGGTTCTTATTTGTGGAAGAGCAGTGTGAGATCTCGCTGGAGACATCATGTACAGTAGATATCACCTTTTCTCTCTCCAAAACCTTTGCACTTGTCTACCCCTTGTCAGAGGCATACATGCCTATGTGTTAATGAGAAGTCACAACTCTATCTTTACTTTTAATTGTTATTCGATGAATAGCATAACATAACGCACCATTTTTCAAGCCCGTGATAAACCAGATTTTGTGACCTTGTCAAAATGTTCTCTTAATGAGTAGAAACCCTCACGTTCTTGCACGAGAAAGCCGTTTTATCATAAAACACTGTGGTTGACCTATGGTCAAGGCCTGCAGAAACTGTCAGAATAGTGGACTATCGTCCGTCCTATGGGGAGTCAAAATATCTTAAACACCTCCTAGAGGCATGTTAATGGTTAGATGACTTGTTTGTCCTTGCCGCCTGGTTCACTGGCTGGTTATGTGGAGCTCTACTCCTGCGACCACAGTTCAAGTTTCTGTGGAGTAGCCCATGTTTGCAGTGTGGAAACAGTTCCAGAGTCCAAATATTTTTGACTTGATTTAAAAAGAGCCTGCTACATTGAAAGTGCATGGAAAGTTTGCATACAGGGAGGAACTCTTGCAACCTGTGGTTTTAATTTCAAGAAATCAAGCAATGTCATATAATATGAATGTTTGTTATTTACAACACTTCCCCTCTTGGTTTAAACCACAGACAGCATTTACTGGAGCACTACAAAAATAAATCTGGCGCTTTCTTTGTAACAGAGCTGCATTTGAGTAACATTAAGTAAGCATAACATGTTATTTAATTACATTAAAGGAATAGTTCAAAAGTAGTTAATAGTGAGATAACCCTCTTGCTTTGCTCAGCCTTTCCTCATGTCTCAGGGTGGTAAAAGCAGGGCACAGGAAACCAGGAAACTTCAAAAAAGCACAAAGATCTCCATCTGAAAGTCTGTGTGAAGCTGCAGGGGTTCAGAGAACTCTCTCACATCAACACACGCACTGTCTGCCATATTCAAATCAGCCTGAGCATCTGAGCATCAAACTACCAGAAACCATTTTAAAAGTGACTCTTTCTTCAGAAATACTACTGTTAAAAGCAGCAGACATCAGACATATTTGGAAGGGAGTATAAACATGCGGCGTTGTTGTTCCTTTTAATGTTTTAAATCAAGTTAAAAGGATAATGTCCCCCAAAAATTAAAATTGAAGTCATTTTTATCATATCAAACACCAAAATAGTTATGAAGCTGCTTTTTATACTAATACTAATATAATCAATTGTAAAAAGCAAAAAAATGCATTTCATAATGAGTTTTTAATGGTTCTTAATTGTTTTCTGGTTTAAATATGAAAACATATATATTAAAAAAAAAAAAAATCTTTAGATAAGATAAATTTTACTTGAGAACACTGCATATTTTTTTTTTCATTTATATTAAACTTTATACTTAAACAACATATGCATATTAATATAGTGCATTCTCTGAAAACCAGGGACAAGCAATAATAAAACATAAAACCATCTTGAGATTGAAGTCATTATGATGTGAGAAAACGTCCATAAAAAAAAGTCAAAATACAATGTTGAGAATAAAATCATTAAATTTAATTGTGTTTATTTTTTAAATCATTAAAAAAACCTTTGTGTTTCGAGGAAAAAAAGTCTAAATAAATTGTAGACAATAAACGTAATAAATCTTGAGAATAAAGTCATTGTGTTTCATGAAAAAAAATATCTTAAAATTTTGAGAAAAAAGTCAAAATAAATTGTTGATAATAAACTCATTAAATTTTGTAAATAAAGTTGTGTTTTGAGAAAAAACTTGTTAAATTTCGAGAAAAAACGTCAAAATAAATTGTAGACAATAAACTCATTACATTTTCAGAACAAAGTCAATGTTTCAAGAAAAAAATATAAAATTTTGAGAAAAAGCCAAAATAAATTGTTGACAATAAACATTACATTTTGAGAATAAAGTTGTTTCGAGAAAAAAAGTCTAAATAAATTGTAGACAATAAACTTATTAAATTTTGAGAATAAAGCCATTGTGTTTCAAGAATAAATATTACATTTTGAGAATAAAGTTTTTCATTTTTTTTTATTTTTTTTTATTTTCCCGAAATGTAACCTTTTTTTCTTGAAACACAATGACTTTATTCTCAAAATTTAATGAGTTTATTCTAAACATTTTATTTTGACTTTTTTCTCGAAATGTCATTGTACTTAGCCCTTATATTCTTCCGTGAATGCGAGTTATAGTCCAATTCTGAGAGGAAAAAATATAAGATCACAATTCTGACATTCTCTCACAATTGTCGCAACTCAGACTTTATAACAAGCAAAAAGCTTCCATACTTTTTTAGACATTTTATTTTTTTTGCAGTGTAAAATTTTTACCAGTTGTGAACCTGATAATAACGACAATGATCACAAACTAATACATAAACTCCATGTTGTAAAATATGTATAGTCAATGTTTCTGCTAGTTTGTTTGCTGAGCTAGAGGTGATCCAGACTACAGGGCAGTTTCATCAGTGTATCTGCTCAGGTTACACTCAGGCCAGGGCTGTGTGTGTGTGTTTGTGTACCCGAGGTCAACCAAGCGCTCCGTCGGCCTTAGAGTGAGTCATTACCTTCACATCAAGAAATATGTATGCACTGCAAATTCCCACTGAACGAGCTGAGAGGGAAAAGGCACTTTAACCGAGGCAAATATTCCTGCTGATTGCAGGAGATTCTTACTGTGAAAGTCAACAGGGTATTGAGCCTGTTGTAACAGTGCAGAAATGTGCCTGTGTATCTGCAGATGTGTCCATGTAACGGGAATTTACATTATGAAACTAATGAATGTGAGTGCAGTGACAACCTGGAGCCAGAGTAACTGCAGAATGGTCAATCTGCACATACTTTTGAGTATCAAAGAGCATCATGCCTATCAAATATTCACAAGATATTCAAGATGATTTTGCTGGCAGTATAAAATTAGGAAACATTGTAATGTTTTTATTACACTTTTATTTGCCCATTAAGTTGTCTAAAGTTTAGTCACTTCAGAACAGCCATTTCACTGAACTGATTCATTACTTTGATTCATTGTGTTCATTTACTAGAAAACTGGTAGCCGGTTTCTGCCATGGAATGAAACACAATTAAAAAGGTAATTGCAAGTTTTTATCTCACAATTCTGACTTTTTTCTCGAAATCGCAAGTTTACTTCTTGCAATTCTGACTTTTTTTCTTAAAATTGCAAGATCTAAATGTTCAATTGTGATTTAAAAAAGTAAGAAATTAGGAGATATAAATGTGCATTTCTGAGAAATAATCACAATTGCAACTTTTTATTTCTCAGAATTGCAACTTTATTTCTCTGAATTGCAACTTTTTATTTCTCAGAATTGCAAACTCGTGATTGCGAGTTTATATTACAGTTTGGAGAAAAAAGTCTGAATTGCAGGATATGAACTCGCAATTGTGAGAAAAAAGTAAAAATTCGGAGATAAAAAAGTAAGAATTAGGAGATATAAATGCACATTTCTGAGAAATAGTCACAGTTGAGATATAAACTCCAATTCTGACATTTTCATGCAATTTTTATCTGACAATTCTGTCGCAATTCTGATTTTATCACTCACAATTGTGTTTATTTCTTGCAATTTAAAGAAACAAGTCAGAATTGCAAGTTTATATCCTGCAATTCTGACTTTATTTTTCAGAATTGCAACTTTATTTCTCTGAATTGCAAACTCGTGATTGTGAGTTTATATTACAGTTTGGAGAAAAATGTCTGAATTGTGGGATATGAACTTGCAATTGTGAGAAAAAAGTAATTTTACCTTCTTTTTTTTTTCATTTTTATTAAGTGAGAGAAACAAGCTTGCATAGAAAACAGTGTGAAAAACAGAAATAATAAGTACACTACCATTCAAAAGTTTAGAGTCTGTAAGAGTTTTTAATGTTTTCGATTCTCACCAAGGCTGCATTCATCTGATCAAAAACTGCAGTAAAAAGTGTAAGATTGTGAAGCTTTATATTTTCAGCATCATTACTCCAGTCTTCAGTGTCACATGATCCTTCAGAAATCATTCTGATATGATGATTTGATGCTCAAGAAACATTTATTATTATAAAGCATTATACTGCTTAACATTTTTATGGAAACTGTAATAATTTTTTTTTTCAGGATTCTTTGATTTTACTGTATATTACAGTCATAATCAAATTTCGGTAGCACTTTATTTTACAGTCCTGTTCCACATCAGTCCTAACATGTATACTAAAGTCCAAAGTAATAAAACAAAAGCTTATCTCAAAGTCGAATTGTCAGAGTAAAAACTGTTGTACTAAGGGAACATCCGATTCCACGGCACAGGGATCAACTACGACCTTCTCTATCAGAATGTCAGTTTCTTGTAACTGCACTTGACATGATTTATGCCTCTATTTGTCCTCTTGATTGCCAATATGACCTTCTTTACCTTGGTGTGTGTACAATTTAAAGCTGTGAAATCCTCCCTGCAGATCTGACACTGCACTGATGACTCTGGTCCTCTTTTCAGCTCCACCCTAAGTCAGCATTTCTTCAAAGTTAATTCTCAAAAAATGAAAAATTGTGTGTCCACTCATTTATTTGCTTACGCACCTGATTATCAAAAGGAAGCATTTTTTGCAAGTAAATGTAAATGCATTTAATGCCTGTTAAACTGGTTTGTGGCTGAAAAACTGCACAACTCACCCATACCGGTTTATCGCTGCCTGCCACTTTAAGTCTGGATGAACCGACTTGTGATTTACTTCTGTCCAAATCACTGTCGTTAGTTCAATGTGACATCTGAAAGTGACATATCCGAAGAGCCGCAAGCTTGATTTTTTTAATATACTGCCAAACAAATGTATTCAGACTGATTTGTTGCTCATGGTGTCAAGCCCTTTTTTCGGGATAGCGAAACACATCTTATGAGAGACAAATCATTTTAAAAGCCGAAACGCAGGTTGTGTCAAAATGCTGACATAAAAGAGGGCTGATTTATTGCCGTGTTGATTCGTTTACGGTTCTGGACGACGGGAAGACCTGGCGACATTACGGACCTGTTCATCACCGGCACGCGGCTCGGTTAACCGGCTTTAGCGCCGTCGTGTCCTGTGCTCCGTATGGATGCAGGAACAGAAGTCATCTCCTAACATATTCTTTAAGATGTCATTTGCTCCATTTACAGCATGTATGACACTGTCACCCTCGCCATCTGCTCTGTGATAATAAATTCAAGGACACACTGATTCTAGCAGCATCAGAATATGCAGGTGATATGCTGAAGCTGTGCTCATCATGCATTCTTCAGGTATGGAAGGTTAAACATGAAGGTATATGTTACTTCTTATTGGATCTATGAGATCTTAAATGGATAGTTCACCCAAAAATTGCTTAATGCATACTCTTAAATGCTTTTTATGTGTAGTGTCGCTATTCTGCCACTGAAAACGTAACGTTAACAGACCGGCGTGTAAAACTCTTGGACGTATTCTAAAGAGTTTATGCGGTGAACTTTACATTCTTCACAAAATCCAGTGTTTAGTTTGTCCTGGTAAGCGCTCATTTTCACAGTTGTAAACACGACGGCACTCTTTTTCCATGAGGGGGTTTGGCTTAGAATGATGGCTTGATGGCTATCATTGTAGTTATTGTACTTTGTGTGAATGGGTCTTTAAATGGATAGTCTACCCAAAAATGAAAACTGTGTCATTAGTTATTCACTCTCATGTCATTCCAAACCTGTATGGCTTTCTTTCTTGAGGATATTTTGAAGAAATAGTATATATATGGTGAAGAAATTGAAATTGGTGTTTGAATTTGGTGTTTTTTAATATGTTTAGTGGTTACTAGAAGTTTAGGTACTGGTCCAAAGAATACAGTCATTTTAGGATAAACACATTTACGGTCCCAAACAGTCAGTTATTAGTCAAGATTCGCACTTGCATTTTGAGAATGAGTTTAAGCCTGTTTTGTCTATACAAACCTGCACTAGATGTGCACGGTGTAATCGCCACACTTTCTGCTGTTGTGGAAGTCACTATCTTTGATATTGACTTTAGCCACTGTCACCATGGTTACAGGGGAACATTGAGGTGGCTTCACATCAGCGATTTGAGTATACAGGCAACACTGGAGCAGAAATGGACAATCTGAGAGTCACATCTGTTAGTAAATATGATATTCAAACCCAAACACAAATTTAGCCACTAATATTTTGGTCTCCACACAACACCCGTTTACTGTCCACCAGGCAAAAATCATGAATCTGACTGATGGTTCTTTGAACACAAAGAATGAGAAATGATAACAGAGAACGCCAATAATGATGCAGGGACGTGTTCATTAGTAAAAGCACAATCATATCCAGCTCGAGATGTTAATAAATCATAAGCTCTGAAATTCTTATATTGTGTGCGATTACACATATTGTTTACTTGACAATGGTGTTTCGTGATTCATGAATATTCATAGCAGGAATAGTAATTATCACTTATGACTGACTCAGAGATGCTATTGATTAAAAATTCACAAGAGGGTTATTATGAAGTAATGTGATGTGTGCAATATAAAGCCAGTGTTCATATACATGATAAAACACACTCAGAACTGGAAACACTTTAGAATACTGATCCTTCATTAATGAATATCTACACAGGAACAAATGAGTAATGCATTATTAATACTCTAGTAACTACTATTAACTAACAAGAAACTCTGATTAATGAATTACAGTAGTAAGTAATAGTGATCAGTTGAATGAATTCGTTCACTGTTAGATAATCAATAACTACTGTATACAGGTTCATAATTAATGTGAATAATGCATAATTAATTCTAGAGTAAAGATCATGGTAACCTGACTCAAGTATTTCCAAATCCTTCAGAAGGAATTACTAGTTATTTGGATCAGTATTCTAAAGTGAAAACGTGGGTTACCGTGATCTACACAGAAAACTGATCTAAATAATTAGCAATTCCTTTAGAAGGATGCAGTAACACTTGAGTCATTACTATCTAAAGCCTTACAAAAACCTCAACAGTTTACAATGATTTCAGTCATTACTAGAGAGTTATCATGTTTTTCACTTTAGAATATCCAAACTAGGGATGCAACGATACCACTTTTTCCAGGACAAGGCTGATATCGACAAGTACTAAAAATTTAAGTATCACTGCATTTTTTATTTTTAAAAATATTGGGCAGAGAAACCAAATTAGTTTGCTTAGCAAATAAATAGTTCAAATGTATTGTAGGTGCTACTGTTACTTTCACTGTTCATATTATTGCTCTATCATATTTCATCTTTAATTTAATAGCACAGTGAATATTTAGACTCAACCAGTCAAGAGCAGTGAATGATTTTCTCTTTGTCTTTTGTTGTTAGATTAACATTGAGGACAAAGAGAGCAGCAGGTTTATTAGGCTGCTGTCACTTTAAGAGCTGCACATATCCAACATACTGTCACACACGTGTTTTCTTTCTCAACTGTTTACATTCACTTAAGCACTTTGAGATTTTCTTTAAAATGTAAAGTGCTTTATAAATAAAATGTATTATTATTATTATTATTATTATTATTTAACACTGTCGTGCCGCAACAGCTAAAAGCTGTCCTCACTGAACGCGACAAACCGACCGTTGCAATGCACTTGGACTACAGAAATAGAACGAGAAGTCCGTTTACTGTCTTGAATTGCGCCGTGCCACATCCAGTGTAGACAATATCATTGATTATAATGGGTTCTGTTATCTATTGACGCATCGTGCCGCTTGTGTCCGGTGTAGAGACGGTGTAAGACATAGCTGACTTTCTTTCACAATACTTGCCTATATGGGCATTTTGACATAATTTTGTGTGAATTTGTCCATTCAAGCACAAGAAGACATGAAAGAGAACTCGATTTAGTAGGCTGTTCACGCTCTGTCTGAGAGGCAGCTTTCTGGACACATGCTTATTTATCATAATTATCCATTATTTCATTACTCATTTGTTCATTAATGACAGAACAGTATTGTCAATCTCACAGTAAGTGTTACCTCTGAACTTTTGAAAGCCACTTCTTCTGTTGAGATTTCTTATTAAAATTCCATTGCCTGCATGCAGTGCGTTTTTATTTAACTGATCAGCTTTTCAATTAAGTTAGACTGTTTAGCTGTTACTTCACAGTCTAGTCACAAAGTGCCAACGCCACATTCGCTTCACACATCATGACTGTGTCTCCGACAGCCATTAAAATCAGGACACTTCTGCCTGACTAAGATAACAAGTGGATTTTGCGTGGTGTGTGTGTGTGTGTGTGTTCCCAACCAATGCATAATTTGCTGTGTCTCGCTCCGAGACAGAGATTATGCTACATCAGTCGGCCCGCGCCGCTGGTGGGGGAGGTTCTGCTGCGCCGTAAACCAGTTCCCTGATCTCAAGTGCAGAGTTCAGCAGTTCTTCAGAGCAGCGGAACAGACAAGTGAGCTTAAATATTCATCGGCGTGATGCGCTCGTAACTACAACTACACCGCTGTGTTTCCTGATATGATTCCAAACCAGAGTGGGAGAGAGAGAGAGAAAAGGGGAGAGGGAAAGTGAGAGAGTTAAACATGAAATCATGAATTATGCTATTGCTACTTAAAGAGAGTCAAGCTGGACCAGAACTATTTCACACACATATTTGTTGCTTAGAGTTACCTTCAAAATGAGAAATGATAATTAAAATGTCCTGATAATTTACTCACCCCCATGTCATCCAAGATGTTTATGTTCAGTTTATTCAACTGAAGGCGGCAAATCCTTTTCCTATTTAGCACCTAAACTCTGGAACAATCTTCCTAGCATTGTTCGGGAAGCAGACACACTCCGTCAGTTTAAATCTAGACTAAAAACACATCTCTTTGCTCTTGCATACACATAACACATTATCAATGCATTAACATTTTTCAAATCCGTTAAAGGATTGTTACGCTGCAATAATTAGGTCGGCCGGAACCGAGAACATTTCCTATAACACTAGATATACCTGTACATCAGAATAAGAATGGCATCTACGCTAATATCTGTCTCTCTGCTTATCCTGAGGTTTGCCGGGTGCTGGATTCAGGCCGTATCCAGATCAGATGGAGAACCTGCGTCTGGACCTGACTACAACGTAGCCCAGGAGACAATGGGCCTAAAGATCCAGTTCTGGCTGCATCTATAATTCAGATTTTTAATCCCCGTATCCGCTTACATATATTTATATATAATCTATTTTTAATCTCTATAATAAAAATGTACAATTCAGATTTTGATCTCCATATCCATTTACATATATTATATATATCTTCCAAGGGGTTTTTTCCCTCCTAGGACTTTTTTCCCAGTGCTAGCACGCTGGGTTTTTCTCCTAGGGGGTTTTTTCCACCCCTGGGAGTCAGCCGACATTGGCTTAATGTAGCACCATCTTGTATATGTTACATATTACCACGCTTGTTTGTACAGCTTATTTTTAACCACTTCCTTTTTTTCTGTGCTTCTAATATGTAAAGCTGCTTTGAAACAATTACAAATTGTAAAAGCGCTATATAAATAAATTTGACTTGACTTGACTATGTCTTTCTTTCTTCCGTCAAAAAGGTTTCTAAGGAAAACATTCCAGGATTATTCTCCAAATGTCAGTTTCAGTGCAGCTTCAAAGAGCTCTACACGATCTCAGATGAGAAAAACAGGTTCTAGAGTAACTATCTAGAGAAACCATCAGTCAAAAAAATATATTGTCGGATGATTTTGAAGTTAGATCTTCAACCCGTTGAACCCCAGTGAAGTCCACTATATGGAGAAAAATCCTGGAATGTTTTCCTCAAAAACCTTCATTTCTTTTCCACTGAAGAAAAAAAAGACATGAACATCTTGGATGACATGAGGGTGAATAAATTATCAGGACATTTGAACTAATCCTTCTCATAAAAGCTACATTTATTTGATCAGAACTACAGTAAAACAGTAACATTGTGAAATATTCCCACAATTGAAAATAACTGCTCTATATATTTTACAAATATCATTCATTCCTGTGATGGCAAAGCTGAATTTTCAGCAGGAATAAGTTGTCTTCAGTGTCACATGGTCCAATATGCAGATTTGACACTCAGGAAACATTTCTTATTATTATCAGTGGCAGGATTATAAAGGCACAGTATGTAGGTTTCGCCGCTAGAGGTTGCTTATCAGAACAATATGTCATATAGCTTGATAATATCATGAATGAGCATGGAATCATGGGAGTTGTTGTCTTCACCTCCACAGCAAATGGAAAGCAATCCGACGTGACTCTACAGAAATCATGTTCATGGATGAGCTAATGTATTACAGTTTTAATAACATTACTGTGGTATGACGCAGGGCGGGCCGAGAGCCGCGGGAGAGGAACCATGGAGGAGCAAAATACAAAACACATAACATCGTTCTAGAGGTTTATGGATATTTTAATCCAAAAATCTTAATATTTTTATCTTTTTTTCAAATAAAATCTTACAGACTCAAACCTTTAAACAGTAGTATATGACATTTAATTCAGTACAATAAATATAAAACAGAAACATATGCCTCTGTTTCTTAGTATTAAACGGTTTGGATATTTTGACTGAAATTAATTAAAAAGTTGATTCACTGTCTTCTTGAAAAATGCAGACAATGTGCAAAAAATTTAATATGTAATTATACATAAATCATGAAATCAAAATCATTAAATCTTTGTTTTAAAAAAGATTCCCATCTCACTCATTCAAAGCATCCTCTTTGAATGATCAGGTTTCAGTTTTTCTGAAGCAAAAGACACTTCTTGCACTGCTGACTCAGCAAAATCAATTCATTTGAAGTTAACAAATGCCTTTCATCACTTTCCCTCTGTTACAAGTGTCAGAGTCGTCTCGGTCTGATGAGAAAGGGAGGAGGAACATTCCTCCGCTCACTGTTTCCACTCCAGTGCTCCAGGGCCATAATATGCCTGGGAACGGGTCAGGGACAGACCCTAGAGGCTCTGGCACTCTGCAATAGACCTTTGACTCTCTGATAATGAAAGGTCAGACAGTTCCCTTTCCTATGGTAGGATCCTATAAACGTCTCACTTACCAGAGGACATTTCAAACCAGAATCAAAGGGTAAAGCCATTCAAAGCAGCTGAAATCTGGATCACCTCACATACAAAGTGTCTAACACATTTAGAACTAAAGTAAAAGACAAACAAAGGGTGACAGCCATTAAACTACAGGAAAATGCAGTCAAAATAAATACATTTTTACTGGAAAACCAAAATACTGATAAAGAAACCTGCAGAGTGTCAGGTAAAATTAGATTACAATCTGAATCTTGCTATGTTAGTTTGAAGATAATACAACAAAAAGGTTTATTTTCAAAGTGGGACAGGTGCATCCCATGAGATATGCAAATGATTCAGGCACTTATTCATCTGAAATCAATTAATTAGAGAAAATTTGGACAAAGTTGGTGTCGACATGCGATCAGGCTGCTGTGGTGGACTAACCACTGCAACACACTGAAGAGAGCCTCATATCTTCTTAAATGAACTGATCTGATATGACAAACCCCCTGCTTACTAGATTCAGTCTTAAATCTGTTCACAACAAACCAAATTAAACCTTTGATACAAACAAAAGGGGGGAATTGGTGGTTCTGCATGCTGCGTGCAAGAGAAACCAGCTACTTTGAAGTTAACAGATCAAAAAATGGCAACATTAAAGGCAAAGAGATTGCTTCATGGAACAAAGCAAACCTTTGTGATCTGTGTATATGCAAACACCACAGCCGTCACTTTACTGTCAAAGAGCTGACAGGTCGCAGAAGACGGTCTATTCCATGATGAATAAATTATGTTTGAAAATCTCAGTGAAAATTAATGCAGTCAATCTCCAATTAAGTGTTTGGGACTGTTCAGTGATTAGAATAAGGGCCGTGGAGTGATTGAACAGACAGGAGAAAAAAGAGGAACATATCAATACAAAACCAGTCTACTCAGGAGAAGGAATGCATAGCTTGGTCACAAATCAATCAATCAATCAATCAATCAATCAATCAATCAATCAATCAATCAATCAATCAATCAATCAATCAATCAATCAATCCACCTACCATCCATCATCCATCCATCCATCCATCCATCCATCCATCATCCATCCATCCATCCATCCATCATCCATCCATCCATCCATCCATCATCCATCCATCCATCATCCATCCATCCATCCATCCATCCATCCATCCATCCATCCAGCTACCTCAGTACCATCCATCCATCCATCCATCCATCCATCATCCATCCATCCATCCATCCATCATCCATCCATCCATCATCCATCCATCCATCCATCCATCCATCCAGCTACCTCAGTACCATCCATCCATCCATCCATCCATCATCCATCCATCCATCCATCCATCCATCCATCCATCCATCCATCCATCCATCCATCCACCTACCTCAGTACCATCCATCCATCCATCCATCCATCCATCCATCCATCCATCCACCCACCCACCTACCATCCATCCATCCATCCATCCATCCATCTATCTATCAAACTTCTAGGAAATGATTATGGGTCTGATTAGATCAATGATGTTTTTAGCCATACTCTATTTGTCAGTTTGAAAGTTAAAATCAGTCATTTGTGACTCAAGAGTTTATGGAGAAATGCAAATCTACCAACAGCCGCTGTGGAGCAATTGGGTCTTATTAGAGCAGATGCAATCTTGCAATCTCGATGACTGGCATGGGTGAGCTAACAAAATTTGTGTCAAATCCTTGGTTGGTCTTGATCCACTGATGATGCAAATCTACAGAATCCCAAACATCCAGTAATCCTTTGGAAACATGGTGTTTCAACATCACACACAGCACTTTTTTGGTCATTTTCAGCTTGATTTTAATAATGCACAAATCTAAAACCATTCTTATCTGGTGTGCCTGAGGAAGTGATGCTCATGAGCGACTGATAAAGACTTTATTTTTAGGTGGTCTATTCCTTTAATGAACAGCTTAAAACGTTCACTCCACATTAGTATGCACAAAGCAGCAATCCAAAATGCACCCACTCAAAACAAAAAATGGTTTCGCATTAAAGAACACCTGCTGAGTGTTTAATGATATAAAGTCGAAAAGTACTGTGGCAGGTGTTTTAGTGTACATAAGTTGTCTCCAATTATTTCTAAAAATCCTTCTTGAAAAGAAACAGTACCCTGAAATTGAATTCAATGCTTGTATTACTTTCAGACAGCCAGAGGAACACATCCAATTTCACAACCACCGGCCTTGCTGCTTCTAAGTCTGAATGAAACCCTGTGAAACTCCCAATGGAGTACATCATCAACCTTACGAAAATAAACGTGGTGAGCATCGCATCAACATTTCTGAATCGAATCTTGTCTGTTAATTGGGTTGAATTTTGAATCCTCTCAGGACTTTCTTTGGAGCTTTACATTTCTCAATTGCACTTAAAGTTAACATGAAAGATTAAAAATTGACCTGTTTCACTTTCTTCATGCACATTCATGGTCTTATTGGAACATAATACACCTCCCTTTCAGTAAGCAACTTTATCCCATGAAAAGAGCCATGAGGCAAATCTGTTCCCAGACAAAGTGAATATTACTCAACACATTAGAAGTGCAGTGTCAAAATGACCCTGAGAGCATTCAGGAGCCTCAGCAATCTTGGTGAAAGTGACAGCAGAGATTTGAGAGCTGCTCTTAGGGAGGGAGCCAGGAGCACTTGACAGAATCGCTCTCTCGAGAGCCATCAAGGAAGATTTGTGCTTAACAGAGACTTTTAAAAACTGAGGCCTCTTATGAAATACACACTGAATATTCAATACTCACTTCTCTGTATTATATTACACAGTTTTAGGTATAGATTTCACACTTCTTGCCTTACACAGTGCTATTTGAATGTTCATCCCACTCAACATTTTCTTTACATATACATGAAGCTGTACATTTGTTTTAAACACAAAAAACAAATTCTACATATTGTCCATTTGTTTTTGTTCATTTGTAACTTGGGAGGAGATTTCTGAGGGATGTTTGATGTCAGGTGTAACATCTGTTTGGAACTAGAATAATTGTTAGTGGTGCAAAATGCTGTTACATATTGAAAATGTCAACAGTTGTTCGGGAAATTTCCAAGCATGCTTTTGCTTTCCTCACTTCAGGAAACACAGGAAATTAATTTATTTCAGTTTGAATTCTTTGAATTCTAGATTTTTTCTATGTGATCTCAGAATTTTGAACCTCTTTGTTTACCAAAAAAAATCTGAATCAATGTTTGTCATTTTATCATGTTCATTTTATTAAGAAGGTAGTTTAAACAAACTATTTGCTCTTTCAGTAAATTATTTCAACTATTTTCCTAAGACTTCAAACTACTCATGTATTACTACTACTGTACCACTGTAAACAGCTACACTGCAAAAAATGCTGTTCTTACTTAGAGTTTTTGTCTTGTTTCTAGTCAAAATATCGTCTAGGTTACTAATGTAACCCCCGTTCCCAGAAGGAGGGAACGGAGACGTTACGTCGATACTGACGTAATGGGGTCTCGCTAGGGAGCCCAATCACCTCCAAGGATACAAAACAAGCCAATGGGAATTGGCCTGTGAGATTTACATGCCGGGCCCCTCCCCCGGCATCCGGGTATAAATAGGGCCGGCATACTCACCTTCATTCATATTTTTGCTGAGGAGCCGAGATAGGTATCTGGCCGCTCAGCGGTGGCACAAAGCTATGGCAAGGGAACGTAACGTCTCCGTTCCCTCCTTCTGGGAACGGGGGTTACATTAGTAACCTAGACGTTCCCATTCAGTCAGTCACGTTCGACGTTACGTCGATACTGACGTAATGGGGTCCCGTGGAAAACGCCATAGCAACTGAACCACGTTACGAGTGTTAGGGAGGCAGGTGCTGGCAGGCTGAGGCGTGCCAAGTGCAAATGCGGCCCATACTCGCAACCCTCCAGCGCCCAGAGTAAGCCCAGGAATGTCTTCCATACCGGTGGGATGGAGAGGACAGGGCGTTACTGTGGAAAAGTCGAAGCTGCTGTTCCTACCCCACGGGGGAGAGTGCTTCGGAACTCAATCCCTCGTTTTCCAGCAACGACAAAAACGCCAGGAAAGCGTTCCCCGAGGAGGGGAAAGCTACGGAGACCACACCCTGCCCGAAGGGAGGTAACGTGTGGAGACACATATGGACTGGTCTGAGAACAGTAACGCATATGGAAGATCTCTGATGTAGGTCCTACCTTTCGGGAGGAACGACTAGCAATCAGAGACGGGGCAAAAACGAAGCCGCCCAGGGAAAGACACGGGTTTACCGTCAGGGAAACCTTACCGTGGACAATCTCATATGGGATTACCCGAGGGGAATCACAGCATATGGGCATCTAGTCCAGTACAAGGGCAGACCAACTGGGCATACACGCAAGTACTGGACCTGGCGCCTGACGCCTCCGCCGCGTCTGGCTGCCGCAGGATGCAGGAGGAACTCCACAGGGTTCGCCGTTACGGGGAACTGAACTGAGGAGCAGAAAAAGTGCTCGCATTCCCTCTCCCGAGGGAAATGGCACAGCAAGCGAACACCCATGGCTAACTACGAGTAGAAAGCACACGGGTGGACACCGGTTCCACTCGGAGGTTATAATACCTCACGAATGTGTTTGGTGTCGCCCAGCCTGCAGCTCTGCAGATGTCTGCAACAGAGGCGCCGTGCGCCAACGCCCAGGAGGAAGCAACACCCCGAGTGGAGTGAGCTCGCAACCCGAGAGGGCACGGCTCGCCTTGGGACTGGTACGCCAAGGCGACGGCATCCACTATCCAGTGGGCCAACCTCTGTTTGGAGACAGCCTTTCCCTTCTGCTGACCTCCAAAACAGACAAAGAGCTGCTCAGAGCTTCTAAAGCTCTGCGTGCGGTCCACGTAAACGCGCAGAGCACGAACGGGACACAGCAACGCAAGGGCTGGGTCTGCCTCCTCCGGGGGCAGTGCTTGCAGGTTCACCACCTGGTCCCTGAAGGGAGTGGTGGGAACCTTGGGCACATATCCAGGCCGGGGTCTCAAGATGACTTGAGAGTAGTCCGGCCCGAATTCCAGGCACGAATCGCTGACCGAAAATGCTTGCAGGTCCCCAACCCTCTTGAAGGAGGCGAGCGCGGTCAGGAGCACTGTCTTAAGAGACAGATGTTTCAGCTCGACTGACTCAAGGGGCTCGAAGGGAGCTCCCCGAAGGCCCAAGAGGGCGATGGAGAGATCCCAGGAGGGAATGAGGCGAGGCCTAGGAGGATTCAACCTCCTGGCGCCTCTGAGGAACCTGATGATCAGGTCGTGCTTCCCTAGTGACTTGCCGTCGAGCACATCGTGATGTGCTGCGATGGCGGCCACATAGACCTTCAGGGTGGAAGGGGACAGCCTCCGTTCCAAACCCTCTTGAAGGAAGGAAAGCACAACACCGACCGGGCATTTCCGGGGGTCCTCCCTGCGGGAGGAACACCACTCAGCGAACAGACTCCACTTCAAAGCGTAAGCGCGCCTCGTCGAGGGGGCTCGGGCCGAAGTGATTGTGTCGACTACCGCGGGCGGTAGGCCACTCAAGTCTGCCGCGTCCCGTCCAGGAACCACACGTGGAGGTTCCAGAGGTCGGGACGTGGGTGCCATATGGTGCCCTGCCCCTGAGAGAGGAGATCCTGTCTCAGGGGAATGCGCCAGGGATGGGCTGTCGCGAGGAGCATGAGTTCCGGGAACCAGGTCCGGTTGGGCCAGTACGGCGCAACTAGCAAGACCTGCTCCTCGTCCTCCCTGACCTTGCACAGTGTCTGTGCAAGGAGGCTCACTGGGGGAAACGCATACTTGCGTAGGCCCCGGGGCCAGCTGTGTGCCAGTGCATCCGTGCCGAGGGTCCCCTCGGTCAGCGAATAAAACAACTGGCAATGGGCGGATTCCAGAGAAGCGAACAGGTCCACCTGTGCTTCCCCGAACCGGCTCCATAACAGCTGGACAACCTGGGGGTGGAGTCTCCATTCCCCCGGGAGTGTGAGCTGTCGTGAGAGCGCGTCGGCCGCACGATTGAGCTCGCCCGGGATGTAGGAGGCGCGCAGCGACCTGAGTCGGCGCTGACTCCACAGAAGGAGATGGCGGGCGAGTTGCGACATGCGACGGGAGCGTAGACCACCCTGGTGGTTGATATACGCTACCGCCGATGTGTTGTCCGACCGGACCAGTACATGCTTGCCCTGCAGCAGCGGTCGAAACCGGCGCAGCGCAAGGAGTACTGCCAGCAACTCGAGGCAGTTGATATGCCAATGGCGATGGGATCCCGTCCAGGACCCCGACGCCGACTGGCCACTGCATATGGCACCCCAGCCGGTGGCAGAGGCATCTGTTGTGACAACCACATGCCTGGACACTTGCACTAGGGGCACCCCGGCCCGTAGAAAAGCAATGTCCGACCACGGGCTGAATGTGTGGCGGCAACTCGGTGTGATGACCACACGGAGTGAGCCACGGTGCCATGCCCACCTCGGGACCCGGTCGTGCAGCCAGTGCTGAAGCGGTCTCATATGAAGCAATCCGAGCGGCGTGACCGCGGCTGCGGATGCCATATGCCCCAGGAGCCTCTGAAATTGTTTCAGTGGGACCGCTGTTTTCCGCGAGAACGAGTTCAGGCAGTTCAGCACCGACTGTGCACGCTCGTTGGTGAGACGTGCTGTCATATTGACCGAGTCCAGCTCCACACCGAGAAAAGAGATGCTCTGCACGGGGCAGAGCTTGCTCTTCTCCCGGTTGACCCGAAGCCCCAACTGGCTGAGGTGCCTGAGCACCAGGTCCCTGTGTTCGCACAACTGTTCTCGTGACTGGGCCAAAATGAGCCAGTCGTCGAGATAGTTGAGGATGCGAACACCCACTTCCCTGAGTGGGGCAAGGGCCCCCTCTGCGACTTTGGTAAAGACGCGAGGAGACAGGGACAGCCCGAAGGGTAGGACCCTGTACTGATATGCCCGCCCTCGAACGCAAACCGTAGGAACGGTCTGTGTCGAGGAAGGATCGAGACATGAAAGTACGCGTCCTTCAGGTCGATAGCTGCAAACCAATCCTGGGCGTGAACGCACGTGAGAATGCGTTTCACGGTGAGCATCTTGAACGGGAGCCTGTGAAGGGCCCGATTCAAGACACGCAGGTCCAGGATTGGCCGTAACCACCCGCCATGCTTGGGTACTATGAAGTAAGGGCTGTAAAACCCAGACTCCATCTCGGCTGCAGGGACAGGCTCTATTGCGTCCTTCGCCAAGAGAACCGCAATCTCCGCCCGCAGGACAGCGGCGTTGGGCCCTGTCACCGAGGTGAACAGAACGCCGCTGAACCTGGGTGGACGCCTGGCGAACTGAATCGCGTAGCCGAGTCTGACTGTCCGAATGAGCCAACGGGACGGGTTGGGAAGACGTAGCCACGCCTCCAAGCACCGTACGAGTGGAACCATCCGGACAACAGAAGTACCCACGGGGGGGCAGCATGGAGCACTGTGGCCTGACTCGGGAGGCAGTGCGCCCCGAGGTCGAGGCTGTGAGTGGAGTCCACTCACATGGCTCCGAGTGGGCAGGGTGGCGTGGGAAGGCGGTGCGTTCCCGGGGCGCCAAGACCCTGCCCGTGGCGAAGGAAGGAACGGCTGAGAGAGAGGGAGCGAAAGCTCGCTCACCCTCAGCGCGGACCTTCTCATATGACCCAGAATTTTTGGAAATTGCTCTTTTATTGAAAATGTGGGTACCGCTGACCTCGCGGCCAGCGGCGGAACAGAAAGAAAACAAAACACAGGATTTTCCCCCGGGCCCTGTCCCGGGGGAGGGAGCGGTGCGGTCACCGTCTCCGTGGCAACCTCCAAAACTTCCGGGTCTCCCGTCTCAGGGCCGCTTCTTCGCCTTCTTCTTTTTCTTGGAAGGCGGTTTGGCGGCCTGGCCGGGGGGCGTGGCCTTCCTGCGGGTGGCTCGAGGAGAGTGAGAGGGTTCTGACCTCACAGGAGCCTGAGCCGCAGGGGGACGCCCTCGGCGAGGAGCAGACAGAGGCACAGCCCGAGGCGGATTGGTGGCATCATCACGCCTGGGCAGGATGTGTTTGATGGCCTCCGTCTGCTTCTGCACCGCCGAGAACTGCTGGGCAAAGTCCTCGACGGTGTCGCCGAAGAGGCCAGCCTGGGAGATGGGGGCGTCAAGAAAGCGAGCCTTGTCGACTTCCCTCATCTCAGCCAGGTCCAACCAGAGATGCCGTTCCTGGACCACCAGGGTGGACATCGTTTGACCCAGGGCACGTGCCGTGACCTTTGTCGCCCGGAGGGCGAGGTCGGTCGTGGCGCGCAGCTCCTGAAGCACTCCTGGGTCAGCACTACCCTCGTGCAGGTCCTTCAGCGCTTTCGCCTGATGGACCTGCAGAATCGCCATGGCGTGCAGGACAGAAGCCGCCTGTCCAGCAGCTGAGTAAGCCTTGGCCGCGAGACGCGGACGGTTCCGCCAGGTGGCCGCCGATTGCGGGCATAAATGCACCGCAACCGCACGTTCCACCTGTGGAATGTCCACATATCCCCTGGCGGCCCCACCATCGAGGGTAGTGAGAGTGGAGGAGGCAGAGGACCGCAGTCTGGCCGTATGAGGTGCCAGCCAGGTCTTCTGGAGCTCCTCATGCACCTCCGGGAAGAAAGGCACTGGGGCGGGACGCGGCTGGGTGCCGCGCCCCGAACCCAGAAACCAATCATCCAACCGCGAGCGCTCGGGGCAGGGTGGAGGGTTCCACTCAAGCCCGATGCCCGCGGCGGCCCGGGCAAGCATGGCCGTAAGCTCAGAGTCCGCCTCTGACTGAGCCACCACCCCTGAAGGCGGAAGCTCAGAGTCATCGTCAGACTCCGAACCGTTCAGCCCACTCCCCGATGCGGCGATCGACATCCGATCCTCCTCCGGAGCGCCGAAAGTGACGTGGGGCACCCCCGAGGAGGGCCCCACGACAGCAGTCGGCAGCTCGACGACACATGGTGCTGTGGAGGAGTGGGAGGTTCGTGGGGACGGACCCGACGAAGTGGCTCCCACTGTAACCCTCAGATCTCCCAGAGCACTAACCGGGCCAGCGGCCGCTACAGCCGCCGGCGTTGGGGTAGTGGCAGAGGGGCCTCTCAGTTCTGTTTTAAAGAAGGAGAGGCGCGATCTCAGCACCAACATGGACATGCCCTCACAGTGAGGGCATGCGCCATCCATGAACGCTGCCTCAGCGTGCGGTTTACCCAGACACGTGAGACAGTGATCATGGCCGTCAGAGGAGGTCAGGAAACGACCGCATCCAGAAACACACGGACGAAAAGACATCTTGAAAAAGACGCTGATCGCCCGTGCTTGCTCTTTCAGTATACCTCACCAGCCGAAGCACCCAGGGACGAGTGTGGCACCGTCCTGTGGGCAGCGCGCCGTCACACCCACCGCTGAGCGTGCCTTCCCACCAGCTGGAGAGACTCGAGCAGCCACCAGGAACAAAAAACAGCCAAGTAGCAATTAAAATTGCTGTTTTTAGGATCTTGTCCTATAGCAATTATAATTGCTGTTTTTTGCCCTTTTGAAATTCGCTCTTCTAAGAGGTGAATGTGCAGATCCGATCCGATCGGCTCCGAAGCAAAAGTATGAATGAAGGTGAGTATGCCGGCCCTATTTATACCCGGATGCCGGGGGAGGGGCCCGGCATGTAAATCTCACAGGCCAATTCCCATTGGCTTGTTTTGTATCCTTGGAGGTGATTGGGCTCCCTAGCGAGACCCCATTACGTCAGTATCGACGTAACGTCGAACGTGACTGACTGAATGGGAACTTACAGTTCTTAAATCAAGAAGGATTTTCTTGACAAGTACAAATTATTTTCTTGTTTTCAAGAAAAATAAATCAAAATTGAGTACTTTTTTCTTTAAAACAAGCAAAATAATCTGCCAATGGGATAAACAAAATAATCTTAGTCCAAACTGAAAACAAGATTATATAGCTTATTCTTGGTTTGAAATAAGATTATTTTGCTTACCCCATTGGCAGATTATTTTGCTTGTTTTAAGAGAAAAAGTACTCAATTTTGATTTATTTTTCCTGAAAACAAGAAAATAATTTGTACTTGTCAATAAAATGCTTCTTGATTTAAGAACTTTAAGATATTTTGACTAGAAACAAGACAAAAAATCTAAGTAAGAACAGCATTTTTTGCAGTGTAGGGATGCACCGATATGAAAATGTTGGCCGATACGAAAACCGATAATTCTTCATATTTGAAAGCCGATAACTGATGTATTGGCAGATAAATCTAAATTAAAACTGTATTATAATTTTTGAGAGACTTCAAACTACTCATGTATTACTACTACTGTACCATGGTACCACAGTACATTTTTATTAACTGAAAAATATGATACTGATACCGATAATCGATAATTCTTTATATTTGAAAGCCGATAACTGATATATTGGCCATTGTACTGAACTGTATTTTCCTCTTTGAGGTGATTTCAATCATATTTCAAGCAATTCAAAACCATAATGGAGGACAGTGCGCATCTGAAGTGTCTCAGCTGAAGGAAATAATCTTTCTTATCAGGCCGATAATGATAACATTAAAAACAAACAATATATTGTGCATTTCTTACTCAGACTGTTACACTTTACATCAAACCTGCCTCAGAAACATCCCCCTGTGTAAAAAACAAAAGCAAAATATGAAGACTTTGGTTATTCATTGTCTTGAAAACTGACATGCTCGCTGAGTCAACAATTTCCACAAGTTCAACTATTTCCTAAGATGTAACCTTAAAGCAAACTTTGAAAGCTTAACCTCTAAGGAGGTTTTCTCGGAGGCAGCATATGGCCAGACATGCCCTGAGGATCTCTTCCATATTAAAGCTGCAGATGTAAGTGTGTCTGGATTCAGCCAGACTTTAGACAGTGAAGGAAGAGAACGGAGGTGGTGATAATCTTGTACTTTTATCCATATAAGATAAGACTAGAAATCTGTTGTTGACTGCTTTCTGTTGAACCCTAGCATCGAACAGACTTGCCTTAGGCAATAAATGTTCACTCAAACATACTTTATCATTTTAATATTGAAAACAACAATTCGTTGCTGAAATTAACACGGTTACTGAATGCATCCTTCTAATCAAGGATATTCTGGACAAACAGATGTAAAAGTATTTGAAAGAAAGAGGAGTCGAGAAGGAGACAGTTAGATAAAGACTGTTTTATTCGTTTGATCAATGATTTTGCCTTGAGCTAGAGGGAGTGGGTATTGACTTGCATAATAGCTCTTGCACTTCAAATATAGCTGATGTGGGAGGACTAGCAACATGTTCATGAACTGTGCAGTCTGCAGATCAGAGCATCGCCTACAGTTAGAAGCACACAGCATATTGCTGGTGTGTGTCACCGTGTGTGCTCTAGTCTGAATCTAATACGGCAACGGGTCTGTTGCAGTTTTTTTTGGGGGGGGGTAATTTGTATCTCTTTTCGTGCTCTTGTTTCGAGCTCTGGAGATATCGATTGTCAAATGTGGCTGGGGAAAATGGCCATCAAATTCATAAACGCCTCTCCATCTTCTCAATGAATTATGCACTGAGAGCGTGCTGAAGTGGGCTGCGGAATAGCTTAAATTTAAAAAGAGTGCCGTGATTAAGTTGTTAATGTCTTGATGTGTGATGTGGTGTGATCTGAAAATCCAATAGTGTGGGAATAGGCTGTCTATTATCTCGGTGATTGAACAGTAAACATTTTTTGATTGGTACTTGGTTATGGAAATTTTGCTGCCATGATGTAACTGCTCACTTACCCAAGTCAAAAGTCCCAGAAGTCTTGATGATATTCTGCTTTATTATATCTTTTGCCTATTTTATTGATTGCCGGTGAAAGCAAAAGCCTGAACAACAGCAAAAGCATGCATGTCTGAGTGCTTATAAAAAGTGCAAAACCCTTGTGCAAGTTTTTTATTACGGTGCGTATCTCGTCATTGTTTATGCTAAGATGCGTCTTGTTGAGGCAGAGCTCTAAACTGACAAAAATAAATCATTTTTGCAAGAATAATTTAAAATCTAGCACTTCATATACTCATTCACCAGATTTGATCATGTATGCCAGTGTTTCTCTTTTACTTTTTAAGACACTTATGTGTTGCTTCATTTTGAATTGGACAAATTTGAGAAAAAGATTTGCAGTTCAGTGATGGATTGAATGAATCAGATTCAAAGTTGCACGATTGAATTATTAAAGAGAAGCGGTTCAAAAGAGTCAATTTTCCCCCATGATTTAGAACGCAACATTAAGATGCAGAATAATGGTGCAGAAAACAATGATGTATAAAATCTGTTGAATATGTATATGGAACACTAGTTTATTTTTATTTTATTTCTTCATTACAAGTTACACACCAAAATATAATACTTAGCACAAGGGTTTTACAAAAGAAAGTGTCCTTGAGCAAAGCACTCAACTTCAGCAGTATGCTCCAGGGGGAATGTTGCTGTAATGTTGTACTGCAAGTCATTTTGGATAGAACAGTCTGCTAAATGACTGCTTACATACTAGTGTATTTCACAAATTCAACTTGAATAGAGCAAAGTCATGAGGGAGGCGCTGAGCGATGGAATGCATGAATGAAATAGAAGGGAAAGGAACTGTGGCCACTGCCAGAATCAATATCATCTGAATCTTATGCTTAGTTAGGAGTGAGAGATATACCTAAGCATAAGAATTTGGACTATCGTCTATATCACGGTTATGCTCATGACGTTGCTGTGCTGCATGGTCATGAAAGCTTATAGTTTACATGTGTTTTTAAGCATTGCGTTTTTTTAAAGTGATTTTAAACCGTTGAAGCGCAATTAGCTGGAAAAGTACTTATTTCACTATGTGTGCTGTCTGTTTCTGAGCGCTGTCTGAGAGACGTGCACACATAAAGCTGCTGCTCATAAAGCGTGTGAGTACTGAATTGAGTTCTTTTTGCCAAGTAATTGGGCTTGAACAACTAAATACCCATTCTTATGCGCCAAAATGCTTGTTTTTGTAAATATCCTCAGTCATTTATGCCTTAAGTGAACATGTGTAACAGTATATTGGATCTGTGCATTTGATCTTAAAGTGACGGCAGCCTAATAAACCTGCCGCTGTCTGTCATTAATGTTAATGTTAATCAAACAACAAAAGAGAGAGAATCTCTCATTGCTCTTGACTTAATCACTTTTGTAACTTTTTGTAACACTGTGAAGACCACGCAGTCTTTTTTTTATACATTTTTTACATACTTTTTGTTTACTTTATATAGCTTATGTAGTATTTCTTATTTCTAGTGCTTAAAGTTCTTGAAGTAAACCAACAAGTGTCTTTGTTCTATTGCAGTTTGTTGTGCTTGTAATCAGTTTCTTTGTTCCAATTTTATCACTGTCTGTTTACTTGCCTTCAGTATGCTTGAGAGTTTTTTTTTTTTTTTTCTTCTTAGACTAGTATTAGTTTTTTGTGATATTAAAATTGGTGACAAGAATGATGAAATTTAAATTTTGATATAAGTAAAACCTTATTTAAAGCAAAAATAGCTATGTTGTGATACATATACATAAAATTACTCATATTGTGATGTAAGATTTTGGCCATATCGCCCACCCCTACCCTGCTAAGGAGATGTATTGTTTTAAAACGTTGGTAAGGGTGTTATACAAATCTCGATCGTTTCTGGCACAAAAAACAGCTCAGCTACACCCACTTGCCCTTATAATCTTCCATGCTGCTGAAGTAAGCAAAATTAAAAATGTAAACACACATTCATGGGCAAAACATACCAGAACTGATTACATCTGCTGCACCAGCAATCACAATAGCGCACACCACAAGTCAGCACCTGATAAGCTGCCACAACACGCTGTGAGCTGCCAGCTCAGCTGGGCCAAAAGCAAACATATGTAGAAATGAGTCCTCTATGCAGAGGAATCCGTACTTAAATAATTCAGAGGGTGAGCTCTGGAGGCCGGAAGAGCCTGGCTTGTATGTCTCTGTGTTCCAGACACTGTGACGCCAGAGCGTAGCCTTTTCTGAGCGTCCTTAATGTCTGACATGATCAAGGAGAAAGATCTCAGTTCCAGGAGAGGAGGAGGTGACAGAGATGTGATTAGCTGACAGGAAGGTGTATAATGACCAGAGAGAGAGAGTGTGTGTGCAGAGAAGACACCTGGCTGACAGGTCAAACTTAGTTTAAGGGCCTTCTCATCTCATCTTGTTTGTTGTGGGGATAAGGTTAAGGACAGAGACAGGCTATGACTGAGACCTACAGTACCAAACCTATCACAATCCACATCGTTCAAATGCGTATATATATTCCAAGCAGTATCAGACAAGCAAGAGTGCTGTTGTTCCAGAATAGGCAAGGCATATATTCGCGAAGTGATATTAAAAAAACAGCATGGTTGCGAGTGTGATATTGCTTTTATAGGCTATAACAGTTTAATTAACAATAAGTTAAAATCAAGAAGCTTACAACATATTGCCAGTTACTTCACCTCCGAGAACCAAAATATTTCCAAACAATTCCACAGTAGAAACATTTTACAAATCGTTGCTCCAAGCAAAAAACAGTAGTGGCGTTTCCTGTTTATGAATGAATGAATGAATGAATGAATGAATGAATGAATGAATGAATGAATGAATGAATGAATGAATGAATGAATGAATGAATGAATGAATGAATGAATGAATGAATGAATGAATGAATGAATGAATGAATGAATGAATCAATCAATCAATCAATCAATCAATCAATCAATCAATCAATCAATCAATCAATCAATCAATCAATCAATCAGTGACTCGCTTATAACAGTCACTTGTTTCATTCTTGAATGAATCAGTGTTTTTGAATTAATTTGTTGAATGAATGAATCTATGGTAAATTATTTTTGCTAAATTGTTTATTTTTATTTAATATTTCCTTATGAGAATTTACACACCAAAATATAATACTTAGCACAAGAATATTCCAAAAACTCCTTGTCGATAAAGAAACAGAAATCAGGGATGCACCAATATGAAAATTTTGTCTGATACTATAACCGATAAATCTTTATATTTAGAAGCCAATAACCGATATATTGACCAATAAATCTAAATCAAATTTTTATATAATTTTTGAGAGCCTGATGTGACGAGCAGGGCGGGCGAGAGCCGTGAGGGAACGGCGCGAGGCCGGTGACGCAAGTGATAACAAGCATCACCTGGGAGGCGCACCGGCCTTGAGTCTCTCACGGAGGAGCTCCGGGAGCATAAAAGGAGGAGCGACGACCGTGGAGGACGAGAGAGGACCAGGCCTGGACTTTATTTTATGTTTTATTATGTTTGTGTGGCCGGCAGACGTCCGCGAGGGTCTGCCGGCATTACTTTCGTTTTGTTCTATGTTTATTTTTAAAAGTTACGTTGAATGTTCGCCGGTTCCCGCCTCCTTCTTCCCACATTTACGAACTGTGTTACACCTGATTACAAAAACAAAAGTCTCAAATTTTAGCCGATACCGATAACCGATAATTCTTTTTATTTGAAAGCCGATAACCGATATATTGGCCGATAATTCAAAATCAAAAATTTTATATCATTTTTGAGAGCTGATTACAAAAACACACTGGGTGTGTCACCATTAAAAGTCTTGTCCCAAGCACACAATTATAATGTTCTCAATATAATATTATTTAGTCTATATGACAGACTTGTGCTGTACTGAACTGTATTTTCATATTTCAAGCAATTCAAAAAGATTATAGCGGACAGTGAGCATCTGAAGTGTCTCAGCTGAAGGAAATAATCCATTATTTATCGACTTTAATATATTGGCCAAATTTACTTATCGGGCTGACAACTATAACATTAAAAATGAACATATATCGGCCTATACCGATACGGTGGCTGATATATTGTGCATCCCCACTAGAAAGTGTCTTTGAGAAAAGTACTTAACCTCAATACACATTTGTAAAGAATCGTTTGAGTAAATGATTCAGTGATTCACAGACACATTTGTTTCATGGCATTCCTGAACGAATCGCTGTAATGAATGATTGAATCACTCACTTGTCGCCACCTACTGTAACTATGTAACATACATCACGTAATATACATGAAACATTTATATATAGACACTCAATGTTGTGTCAGTTACTCTAAAAAAGTAAAATAGAAGAGTAATCCCTTACTTTACTTTTTCAAGGGAAATTACAGTAATGAATTATCATTACTGAACTGTTTTACTGGTGATTTCATGCGCTCTTGAAGCGTACGCCTGGCAAATAGTTTTGATTATTTGGGTCTTTCCCTGTTCGTGCAGATAGGAGCTTTACTTGCATGACTGGCAAGCTGCCCGGGGGTGTTACCGTGATGGCCGCAGAGTGGACTGACTTCCTTTAAAAAGACTTTGATAAACACTGACAGAGATTGACAGTCAGGACTGATAGTTTTCAAATGAAATTGTCAGTGTCTAAAACACACGGGTGGATCTGAAGCTTAAACTGAAGCTTTCACACGGTGTCTGTCTCATCTGCTTGTTATTTTCTCTACCTACTGGCAACTTTGTCAGTGAGACTCACACCATCACTCAGTCTTTAGTAAGCCTCGCCTCGCTTGTGGAAGCCTTTTATACCGGTTGCTATGCGGCACACGTGTCCTTAAACTCCTATGTACAAGGGAACACAGATGACCTCATTATACCTCCATAAATGCACCTTTAAGCGCTCATACGGGCAGGTTCTTTTATTAGACTGCTTGCTTTCAGAACAGAGCAAGCGCTCTGTCATAGATTTCTACGTAAACAGGCCGCTTAGGTGAAGGAGAACAGTTCTGCGGAGATGATATTTCCCTCTCCCTCTAACTCTCGGGTAGCTCTCAGCGCTTCGAGGGGCGAGCTGTGCTCTCCAAGCCAAGAATCTAAATAGTTTCATCTGTGCACACACACCTAAGGGGATCTCTTCCCATTACCCTGCACCTGCTGTTGCAGTCATTTCGCAAAAGCAAAAGAGCATGTCTGGCACCCGCTCAAGAGTCTTTAACACCACTGAGAATTACACTGTGAGAAACTCTTTATAATAAGAGATACTGATAGTTACGGCTAGGAAATCTGATTGGATGATCTGTGTTCAAATGCTGTTTAATATCTGATGTATGGACACTATTGACTGTGTGTCAGATGAATTATTAATGTGTCCGGATGATGCTCCTGTAGTGACTTTGTGAATTGGTTCTTCCGAACGGTTTGCTTCAGTGAATCAATTCAGCTGTTCTGGGGATGTACTGTATTATGCACTAAAATGTTTCAAAAATGCTTGTTAAGCCATGTTTAAAAAAAGACTGTCAGTGAGTTGCTGACTCAAGAACCGCTCTGATGATTCAGCTCAATAAGTGAACAAATCAGTTAACTGAATAGAGAAGATTTTTTATTTTATTTGAAGGACTACAACAAACGGCTGGTAGGGACTTCAACAAGTTTTTTCCCGGGTTTGTGAGATCAATGACCCTAAAATTTACATAAACCCCGCCCCCGGGAACACACAACAAAGGAGGCGGGGCCATGTTGGGCTGCTTTAGAGAAGAGGAAGAGTTGTTGTAGAAGAGTGTTGTTGTCATGCCGTCATTTTACGCCGGACTGCTTCACAAACGAGGGTCAATTCAACACAAAAGATGAACATGACGCACATGCTAGTGGATGAGTTGAATCAACTCCACAGAAACTACATCAATTTATCCACTAACCATTCAGAAACGTCTAAAAGTTGTAACTTCTTCCTGAGTCTCTCCATCAGTGTCGACTCCGGTTTGAACAATGTAAGGCTGAACACTTTCCTCATTTTGGCTGCGTGAGATTCTCCAGCTTTGTTGTTGTTGAGCTGTTAAAGCTCCGCCCTCTTCTGGAAAGCGGAGCTCATTTGCATTTAAAGGGACACACACAGTGTGTTTTTGCTCACACCCAAATAGGGGCAAGCTATAATAAATGATCTGTGGGGTATTTTGAGCTGAATCTTCACATACACATTCTGGAGACACCAGAGACTTATATTACATCTTGTAAAAGAGGCATTATTAGGTACCCTTTAAAACAAACGATTATCTTCTTAAATTAAAGACAGATTAACTTACTAAAGAACAAGTGGTCCATGGATATTGACATGTGCCTAGCAATCTGGTTTCCTGACATTTATATGTACCTGATTTTGACGCCAGTAAAATAAGACAAAAGCATGTGAACACTTTATATGCTAGACAACACTATAAATACAATATAGGCAGATCTAAATCCGGAGGATCACTTACAGTATATCGTTGTTATATATATCACCCAGCACTAAAACTTGTTAAAGCACTAAGTTATTATAGACATAACATTATAACTTTCTGTAAAGCTGCTTGGAAACTATGTGTATTGTTGCTTTGATGCTTGGTCACACTTCAAGATTGATATTCTAGTTATTTCTATATATTTTGTAAAAACTTTTAAAGTTGTCTGGATAACTGTCAGCTTTTAAATCAGGCAGACAGTATAGAAACTGTAAAATGAATCTATTTAAGATCTCCTTTGTGCTTGTATCTGTTTATTTATCTAAACTCGCTTAGTGTTTGTCTAACATTATCAACCATCCTCTCTGTAGAACACAAGGCTCATCATAATGGATGTTTTTTAATAAAAGCCGGCAAGAAGTTCACAGTTATGCGGAATATAAGATGGCAAACATTTACAATATTAATACAATATATAACCTAGGGTATGATTTTACTCCCAAATTAAAAATATCTCACACAAAATGGTAACTGCAAATCTGCATTTTGCTGCCTGGCATCGCAGTGATCTATTTGCTTCTCTTTTCTCTAGCTTTCGGTAGTCTGTAAAAAGAAAAAGCTCAGATTTGTTGTTTAATTTATTTGAACAGTAAATGGCGACTCCAGCCTACTGTGACGTCATGTGCATATAGTGCATGACTAGCAATGCCAAGATCGTGGGTTCAATCCCCATGGAATGCATGAACACTTGAATGCAATGCAAGTCATATTTAATAAAAGCATCTAATATTATTAATAAATGCATGAATTATTGTCCTTTATCAAACTGCTGGCATTTGATTTAAAAGGCCATTCGTGGTTGTGGTAAAATCAGTCTGCAATACTTAAGTTAATTTTAGCTGACATGAATTGCATACAGTTGCAAGATTGTGTGTTGAGAGACCGTCTGAGGTTTCTTCACCAACCAAGAGTATTTTATCGTTATAATTGTAGATAATACACGTATTGACACAGACATTGCCGTTGGAGGCTGATCTGACAGTAATGGCCCAATGGTAATTGAGGTTTGGATGTGTTCATGGGTATATTTACCCTATAGGGAATGGAAAGCGCTGATGATTAGAGTTCATAACCCGCCCCAGGAACTCCGACAGAATGTGCCTCAGCAAATCCTTCTGTTTCCAGCCCAACAAATTCCCCCTGCACCCGTTGCTCCCATCTCCTCTCAATCTCAGCATCCTCAGCCGTTGCCCCAAACCACAACTCGGATCCCCTCGGCAGAATTATTAGCCATCTGGCTCCGGAGTCGAGAGGGTCCCCGGGGCGGGCGTCACACTCAAAACAAACCATTCTAATTCTTCCTCCTCCGCCTGACTTTTTTCTTTCTCTCTTTTGAAAATCAAGATTTGCCAGCCTCAGATACACCAATATAACAGCCTCGGTTTGAGCAGAACGGACAGCGCTTACACACACTTTGAGATTCGATCTCTTCTCCCAGTAAGTAGGCTTCTGTAATTTGTCATGTCCATGATGAATTATACCTTCTGCTGGAATCAAGCCTACGAAAAGCTGGTGGTGCAGAGAAAGAGAGACAGAGGGACTGTGACTAATTTCATTGCGCCTGCTACACACACATCCGCACGAGGCAATCAGAAGGCGCATTACACCAAACAATCCGGGGTCGCTGGCCTTCTGTGTCCTGAAGAGAAAACTGAGTGAGTGAGGCGATCTGCTGTACAACACAGAGATTTGATTCCCCCTTTTTTATTGAAGATTCCCCCACAGTCTCTCATTCCCTACATCTCGTGTCCCAGGGCGAGGCTTTCTTCAAAACATCTTCTCTCTAAATAATAGCCAGTGGCTTTTATTTACGTTTCAGTCGTGAATCAGAGCTGGGCTGCAGGGCTCCGTTCAGACTCACATATATCACCTCATCCCCGTGAGAGTAAACCGCTCACATTCTGGAGCTCACAACCACCCAGATCTGATACTTAAACACACAACACTTGGGTTTGTTTATCTTGAGGGGTATTAAGGAGTTTGTGTGGTTTTACTGGATTTGCTGTAGTCGAAGGAAAAATGTAAAATCTTTGTGTTGAAGCTGGTTAACCACGGTATTTGTTTTGAAGGCTGTTAGGGACCATTAATGGTAATTGTTAATTAAAGGAATCCCCCATAATTGATCCAAAGTTTACAATTCTGTCCTTCATGTTGCAACTTGGCAGAGTATTCAAGTTGCTCTTTAAAGTCCCCCTGCAGTCAATCTCTCTCTCTCTCTCTCTCTCTCTCTCTCTCTCTCTCTCTCTCTCTCTCTCTCTCTCTCTCTCCCTCTCTTTATATATATATATATATATAGTCATGCCTCAATAGCTTAACCCTCAGGTTGTGTTCAAAACCCTATAACACATGTGATGTTCCCGGTCAAAAATGACCGGCCCATAAAAAAAAGCATATAAATCACTCATTATACCATATTTTCACCCAATCTTGGATTCAATCTTTTTGTCAACAAGTTCTCTTTCAATTAGGACTGGTTTTATATTTTGATTTGGATCTGAATAATCATAGGCCTCATTTATTTGAGAGTAGGCATTTCATTTTTTTAGTAATTTTTTTTAAATTTTTGAATAATTTTGGAAATATTAAATAAAATCTGAAGAAAATTGGTATTGTTGATCACACTAGTCTACTCTAATGTTTCACCAGGAATTTTGTTTTGAAACTTTTGTTTTGTAAAAAAATATGGCACATAGTCACACTTGTGGTGTTCCCGGTCAAAAATGACCGGCCTATAAAAAATAGCTTATAAATCACTCATTATACCATATTTTCACCCAATCTTGGATTCAATCTTTTTGTCAACTTGTTCTCTTTCAATTAGGACTGGTTTTATATTTCTGTTTGCATCTGATTAATCATGGGCCTCATTTATCTGAGAGTAGGCATCTCATTTTTTGAGTAAAAAACAAATAATTTATGAGTAAATTTGGAAATATTAAAAAAAATATATGAAAAAAATGGCTACTGTTGATCACACTAGTCTACTCTAATGTTTCACCAGGAATTTTGTTTTGAAACTTTTGTTTTGTAAAAAATATGGCACATAGTCACACTTGTGGTGTTCCCGGTCAAAAATGACCGGCCTATAAAAAATAGCTTATAAATCACTCATTATAACATATTTTTACCCAATCTTGGATTCAATCTTTTTGTCAACTTGTTCTCTTTCAATTAGGACTGGTTTTATATCCTGTTTGCATCTGATTAATCGTGGGCCTCATTTATCTGAGAGTAAGCATGGTCAAAATGGTCACAATGGCCGACCATTGAAAGTGAATGGGAGAGATTGAAAATAACAGAACAATTTAGTTTTCAGGAGCATGTTCATTATTTTCATGTACACATATGAGCATATGTGCTTGCAAACATCGAGCCCTTGGACCTGTGCATGTAAACTTTTGCAGCTCGTTTTTGTATTTGGTTGCGTTGTGAACTTTTGCAGCGCGTTTCTGTGTTTGGTTGCGTTGTGAACTTTTGCAGCGCGTTTCTGTGTTTGGTTGCGTTGTGAACTTTTTCAGCGCGTTTCTGTATTTGGTTGCGTTGTGAACTTTTGCAGCGCGTTTCTGTATTTGGTTGCGTTGTGAACTTTTTCAGCGCGTTTCTGTATTTGGTTGCGTTGTGAACTTTTGCAGCGCGTTTCTGTGTTTGGTTGCGTTGTGAACTTTTGCAGCGCGTTTCTGTGTTTGGTTGCGTTGTGAACTTTTTCAGCGCGTTTCTGTATTTGGTTGCGTTGTGAACTTTTGCAGCGCGTTTCTGTGTTTGGTTGCGTTGTGAACTTTTTCAGCGCGTTTCTGTATTTGGTTGCGTTGTGAACTTTTGCAGCGCGTTTCTGTATTTGGTTGCGTTGTGAATTTTTGCAGCGCATTTCTGTGTTTGGTTGCGTTGTGAACTTTTGCAGCGCGTTTCTGTGTTTGGTTGCGTTGTGAACTTTTTCAGCGCGTTTCTGTATTTGGTTGCGTTGTGAACTTTTGCAGCGCGTTTCTGTGTTTGGTTGCGTTGTGAACTTTTGCAGCGCGTTTTTGTATTTGGTTGCGTTGTGAACTTTTGCAGCGCGTTTTTGTATTTGGTTGCGTTGTGAACTTTTGCAGCGCGTTTCTGTATTTGGTTGCGTTGTGAACTTTTGCAGCGCGTTTTTGTATTTGGTTGCGTTGTGAACTTTTTCAGCGCGTTTCTGTATTTGGTTGCGTTGTGAACTTTTGCAGCGCGTTTCTGTATTTGGTTGCGTTGTGAACTTATGCAGCATGTTTTTGTATTTGGTTGCGTTGTGAACTTTTGCAGCGCGTTTCTGTATTTGGTTGCGTTGTGAACTTATGCAGCATGTTTTTGTATTTGGTTGCGTTGTGAATTTTTGCAGCGCATTTCTGTGTTTGGTTGCGTTGTGAACTTTTGCAGCATGTTTTTGTATTTGGTTGCGTTGTGAATTTTTGCAGCGCATTTCTGTGTTTGGTTGCGTTGTGAACTTTTGCAGCATGTTTTTGTATTTGGTTGCGTTGTGAACTTATGCAGCGCATTTCTGTGTTTGGTTGCGTTGTGAACTTATGCAGCATGTTTTTGTATTTGGTTGCGTTGTGAATTTTTGCAGCGCATTTCTGTGTTTGGTTGCGTTGTGAACTTATGCAGCATGTTTTTGTATTTGGTTGCGTTGTGAAATTATGCAGCGCATTTCTGTGTTTGGTTGCGTTGTGAACTTATGCAGCATGTTTTTGTATTTGGTTGCGTTGTGAATTTTTGCAGCGCATTTCTGTGTTTGGTTGCGTTGTGAACTTATGCAGCATGTTTTTGTATTTGGTTGCGTTGTGAATTTTTGCAGCGCATTTCTGTGTTTGGTTGCGTTGTGAACTTTTGCAGCATGTTTTTGTATTTGGTTGCGTTGTGAATTTTTGCAGCGCATTTCTGTGTTTGGTTGCGTTGTGAACTTTTGCAGCATGTTTTTGTATTTGGTTGCGTTGTGAATTTTTGCAGCGTGTTTTTGTATTTGGTTGCGTTGTGAACTTTTGCAGCACATGTGTTGTCAAACTCATGAAGAAGTTACCCGTTGTACTCCAGTGAAGTCCACAATATGGAGAAAAATCCTGCAAAGTTTTCCTCAACCTTATTTTCCTTTCAACTGAAGAAAGAAAGACATGGGGTGAGTGAATTATCAGGAAATTTTAATTATAAAGCAAATCCTTCTTCTTTTGAAGCCGGGTCACTGCAGTCACGGCCAGTTTGTGTGTGTGTGTGTGTGTGTGTGTGTGTGTGTGTGTGTGTGTGAGTGTGTGTGTGTGTGTGTGTGTGTGTGTGGTAATGTCAGATGGATAAATGTATATTAGATGCAGGTTAGGGTAGGATCAAATTTCTCTCTGTGGAAAAGAATGTGTGTAATACTCAAAAAAGTTTGTATGTTTTAACGTGTGTGTGTCTGGGTAGCGTGTGTATAAATGTATCGATACATGCACAGGTCCAAGGGCTTGATGTTTGCAAGCACATATGCTCATATATGTACATGAAAATAATGAACATGCTCCTGAAAACTAAATTGTTCTGTTATTTTCAGTCTCTCCCATTCACTTTCAATGGTCGGCCATTGTGACCATTTTTGACCATGCCTACTCTCAGATAAATGAGGCCCATGATTAATCAGATGCAAACAGAAATATAAAACCAGTCCTAATTGAAAGAGAACAAGCTGACAAAAAGATTGAATCCAAGATTGGGTGAAAATATGGTATAATGAGTGATTTATAAGCTATTTTTTATGGGCCGGTCATTTTTGACCGGGAACACCACGAGTGTAACAAGGTAACAAAACCCCCACAAAAAATTAAGAAAATGTCCAAAAAAATATTGAGATTTAGTTATACCCTTTGGGAACAAAGTCACTAAGTTTCAGTCCAAAGCGATAACATTAACTAGTATTTTCGGGAAAAAGAAAATTGGTGTTCGGGTCAAATTGACCCGAACACAACATGAGGGTTAATAGCTTGAATGTAACTCGACACCCTTGCTTCATTTAGTATGCAGAACCATGAATATGCAAATTAGCCCCGCCTCTACTCACTCACACCAGCTCAGAGATCCACTTGGTCAACTTTACCGTAGTAAACACTGCACAATGGTGAGTGGAAATGCTGGTTTAATTCAGCCATATATGTTTGAACAGAAACTGATTCAGAAGAAGAAGTGTATGTATCGCTCTCTACATTGGACACAAAACGGTGATTAATATGATTAACCTTTTGCTTGAATACGTTATCAAACAGCTAATAATGTTTTGCTAATGTTACACAAACCATGTTCCCATTCACCATCTCAGTCCGCCTTCTAAAAACCAGCATCCTTAGAAACACTTTGAACGTCAATGGAGAAAGGCATATAGTTCATCATTACATGGTAATATACATCATATACACAATTCACCCGCTATATTGCTAAACGTACAAGATTTTTCATACCAACAGAAAAATATATACCAGGATAACCTGGCTTCTCTTGAGACTGCCCTGCTTCAGAGCAATGTTAATGATATGCTAAACCCCGCCCACATGCTAATGTGATTGGTTACAAGGTAGTTTGTGACTTCTTTGCGTTCTTTGTTTCACTGCAGTTTTAAGGAGAAAATACTCAGCGATGGTGTTGACTGATGAATTTGTACATGGTTTGTCTTAAAGCATATTAAAAACACCACATAGACATATAAACATTAAAAACTTGAATTTCACCACAGGGGGTCTTTAAAGTAAACATGAAATTGAAATTCACTCTGTTTTCTACTTATTGTGAACGAAACCCTCTGGCCTTCTTCGTTTAGGTGTCACACTTACCTTCTTTATGGTCAAAAGTGAACGAAGCCTTGGAAAGTAACTTTTTTGTTCCTCAGGAAAACCAATGTAATATATTCTTGTTCTATAATATTTTTTGATTATTATATAAAATTTTGAGGGTATTTTATGATACTATGCAATATTTATAAAATTTTTATTAACTATTTTTCCCCATTGAAAATAATAATAAAAAAATCTAACATATTTTTAAATTATTTTTCAATTAAAACAGTATTCCATGTTAAAATAGAGACAAGGCATTTAAAATAAATTTTTTTGAAGGTAGATTAGTGCCATTTGGTGAGAGTAAAAAAAGAAAAACTTATGCAATGCCATGTCGTAACCACTAGATTCCCATAGAGCTCTATATAAAATTCTCTAGTGGTTTTTGGACACAAACACTTATTTTTATTAAGTTTTGGATATGGATTTAAACTTAGGCATTCTCAAAGACTACTTTTGTCAAGGTTTAGATTTTTATTTTATTTTTTTATGTTGATTTGAAGCGTCGGTTTTTGCATTAATTTTACTACAGTCAAACCTGAACATAGAGGGCGCCATTTTGTTACACGTAACATCAAAATTCAATAAAAAATAACAAAATGAATAGGTGTGTTTTATAACAGCTTAAAAAATCTGTGTTTGATCTGATTTCATCCTCTTATTTGAGTTTTGGCTCAATTTTACCATACTATTACAGCCACACTGGTTCATTTGTATGTGTATAATGGTGTGTTGTGTGTGTGTTTGTCTGAGAATGTGTGTAAGTGAGTGGGTGTTTCTATTTTGTACTCTTGGTGTTTTAGAGTGTAACCCCTTTCTTGCAGTTCATTTTTTACTGCTTTGTGGCTGAATTTTTGCTTTTATTTCACACATTTGCATAAACTTGCTCTATCTTATAGTCGTGCTGGTTCATATATATGTGTGTGTGGGGGGGGGGGTGGTTGTGTCTATTTTGCACTCTTGGCATTTCAGAGTGTCCCCCCTTCAGTGCTGCACACTTTGTTTCTGCACAGTGTCTGATTTGTAGTTTGTACCAACAAAAGATTCTCTGATTTGTTGTTTTTTTTCGTATTTCCCATTCATTTCCTATGTCGGTCATTTCTGACCGAAAAGAAGGTAGGTGTGACTATTTTTTTTACGATGCCTTAACATGTCCGAATCATGTCCTTGATTTTTTTTGTGTGTGTTCATATTGGTAATGCTACAAAAGTCACCAAGTGTCATCTCATTCCGACAACGCTACGATTTTTAACAATTCAAAATATAAAATCTTTCGGTCAGAACTGACCGAAGAAGGCCAAACAGGTTGACCTTGTAATTTTTAATCAAAATGTTAGTGAAATGCTGAACTTCTCTCTGATGATGTATACAAGACTTCTCCAATCATTTAGTCCGATAAAACCCCACCCCTTTCTTACAATCGACTGCCAACTTTGCCTCTGTCCAATCAATGACCGTTGGAGAGAACTAAGACCCACCTGATATTCTTTTCTTTTTTGATAATCTGTTTCATTCTCTCGCTACTTCTGTTACATTGTGTAGTGATTTTTACTTTGTCCATCCAAGGACGCGAAGTAAAATAGGGATTGGTACTCACGTCACCGTTGACGTTGTGATTTTGGATCACACGTCTCTTAAGGTGTGGTTATGAGTACATCAGAAAACCACTTTCCCCCCCTTTCCCTAGTTCAGGGCACCAGTCAAGGTCTTTCACTCCCTACAGGGGCTTTCATTCATTTAGAATTAATGTAAAGTGGTCAGCTGATTTATCTGAAAGATTGGTGAAATTGCTAACTTGTAGAACCTTTTCTGTATTATCAGCACAAGGAAGACACAAGTGTAATAAAATAAATTTTATTAACAAAAAGATAAACAAGAATAACTAACACGACTACTAAATGAATACCATGAATGATAAAGGAATAAAGTGCATAAGATACATAGAATACAAGTGATTAAGTTGAGTGTGGCTATGGAAGAGTTACGTTATCTTAGGGAAAGATAAACTGTTTCTCTGAAAATAATAAGGTGGAGAACCTTATTATGCACCAAACAAATAAACGAAGGATTATTTGTTATTAACTAACATCAGCTATATTACATCTAATGGAAATTAGGAAATTATATACTGATAAAATACAACAATGCCAAGGTCTCTGGAAAGAGGTTTGGTTAAGTGATATTTACGTTCCACTTGGTCGAGTCCGATGACGGTGACGTCTTCCACTGGTTGTGCCGGGTGCAGTGGGGAGAGGAGCCAGAATCTGTTTCAACAGTCTTGAACACGAAGCTCTGTGGGATGCTGATCTCCTGGAGCACCAAAGGGTCCTAAAATCTGGAACACGCAGATGAGGCCCTGGTGTAGGTGCAGAAGGTCCTTAACAATCTGGAACACGCAGACGAAGGTACCTTGAAGTGAAGGTTTGCTCTCCTGAGCTTAACCTTGTTGTGGATGTCGTCACTGTCCCGCTGGACGGAAACTTTGAACGTAGTGTTGGTTAACGTCTCTTTCCTCAAAAGCTGGAGGCTTAGAACGTGGTCGTCTCTGTTGTTGTCTCTTCTGGATGGACCAGAGGCTCAGAACGGTATATCTGTTAATGTCTCACTCCTTACAGAGTTAAGACCCAGAACCGTGTATCTGTTGTGTCTCAGCTTCGCAAGCCGGGACTCAGAACAATATCTGTTATGTCTCACCCGATGGGAGACTCAGAACGCTATATCTGTTAATGTCTATCCCCTTTTACGGACAGACTCAGAACGCTATATCTGTTACGTCTTTCCCCTTTCAAGGGCAGACTCAGAACAAGGAGTGTCTGTAGAAAGGGTACCTTTATCCCTTTCCGATGAGGAGGAGATTGCATTTTGGCGCTTCTCCATTCGAGTGCTGTGATTGGCTGCTGGCATCAGAGGGGACACACAGAGTGTGGCCCACCCTTCTCTCCCCTGTGGAACTCATTTGCATGAAGCACAAAGTTGGTAGTCTTTAAAGTTTACCAATGCATTTCTCACTTTCCAAACCACCACCAGAATACCTTTGGCAATATTCTAAACAAATAGAGACTAAACATGATGGAAAAAGATTGAAATGTCATTCAATTGTACATTAACAGCTGTATTTGTATCAGATGTTTCACTACAAATGGCTGTCACTGAGAATACTTATTTCTGTGAATAAGTGTGAAATGGATGTGTAGTTTGCATCAGTTCTAAGGTTTTCAAACATAGTTTTGAATGGATTTGGATGGATCTTTGTGATCTCTCTTCGTTTCACCCATTTCTGCTAAGGTCCCAAGGAATTTTTATGGCAGTCTCTGGCCAACTTTAGGAAATAATGTTTAGATGGGTGAAGGGCAGTAACTGCCTGTGGACCAATGAGAAGTCTTGTCCTTCCCAGGCTTGGTACAAGAGGTCTTCTTCTTACCCCCTAAGAGAGGTCTGGATGTTGTCCTTCCATCTTTATCTGATGCCGTAGGACAGTTTGTTTATGTTAGTCCACCGAGATCCAATCAAAATGTAGCAAACCTTTGTCCACTGTTACGGACAGAGAGAGGCCCGGCCATAAACTGGGCCCTAGAATGTGCTGTTCACTACAATTGTGACTAAGACATAATGAGTGGATGGTGCTGTTGAACTCCAGAAATGACCAAAATCCAAAATAAAAGTACCCACAAAGCTATTGTATTTCAATCTCATTTCATGCTTGAAAAGAAAACAAAAAAACAAGAAAGTTATAATGTTTAGAACGACTTAAAAATAAGGAAAGATGACAGAATGCTCATTTTAGACTAAACTAACCATTTAAAATGGTTAAAAGGACATTAATTCATGGTGAAATACCCGTCCTATCAAAGTTATAGTGTATTCAGATTTAGCGAGTTCTGCCATCTTGACAAAGGATCCCATTTTCCATCTCTTTTATAGTAAAAGGCCTGCATTACAGCTTCCTGAAGCACACATTAAAAAGCTCTCAGCTCGGGCAGGTTACCAGGGTTACATAAACCTTTTTGTCACGTTTTCATATGAACAGAGCACTTTTAACTGCCCAACACCATGACACCTAGTGGAAATTACTGATCCCAGACCTTCTCTGAATCAAACACACCACAACAAAAAGACAGAAAGAAAGAAGATATGTGAAAATGCTTGCTTTCACAACCCAGAAGAGAAGTGGGCATGTATTTAACCTTTACTCATTAGATCTTTCCCTAAAATCTGGACACATGGCCACTTTGTATGGGTGGCCAATTAGTTTTGAGTGGAGTGCCTGAATCAGCAAGTACCTTTTGGCCTGGAGTAGGAAGTGCTAACTCATTAAAGAGACAAAACCTGGACTGTGCTATTCCAACATGCTTCTGTGAAAAAGCAACCTTCTTTAAAAATCCTCCAGCACTCTTGTTACTACCACTGAGATGAATGTGAATGCTAATGGATAGCTTTCTCCAGGTATTACAGACCTCCTTGGTATCACCACAGTACAAACATTGTGTCTGTGTGGCGCATTCAGAACAACACGGTTTACACTCTTGGGGAATGTGAATGATGTGTGAAGAAAAAAATCAAGTAAATATCACTTAACAGAATATTTTATGTGTGTGTGTCATTTCCAATTTTTGTCAAATTATGCAAAAAGTGTGAAAATATTATTAATTTTGGTAACACTTTACATTAAGGTTCCCTTTGTAAAGGGTTTATAAAGGTGTTTGTTAATGAGTAATAAGTCATTTACAAATGCATTATAAATCATTAATAATGCAGTTATAACTGCATGAATAAAAAGGCGACTTTAATGCAATACCTGCCAAATAGTGAGCCGTTTTTAACTCACATGTTATAAATGCTTAATAAATGTATTTATTAACATATTTAACTCAAAACCAGATTTCTGGTTTATTTTATGATGCAGCAAAAATTGACTATCATAATTAGACTGAAGGTTGTTGTATTTGTGCTTTCTTATTAATATCTCATGACTGCCACTTGTCTTACTATGTTGCTTACCAGAAGTTTTTGTCTTACCCATGATACTCTCCAAAAAGGTCATGATGCCTCTCCACAGCAGTGTATAAAAACAAAATTATTGTTTTTTAAAGACAAAATTCCAACTTTATTTTGAAAATAAAACAAAAGATAATAACCATAACTTGATTAGATAATAAAGTCTAACAGTGAAACCAAGTGAAACAGAATATTGAATAGAGGGCAGAGTTTTACTTTAGTGCTCCTCCTTTCCATCTCTCGCACTCCTCCTCTCCATATCTCACTCATAGCAGACGAACGGTTGCAGAAGAGTGCTTTACACGTTTTCAACCCAAGCCGTCAAACTGACGTTATCAGAGAAGGAACGCCATTCCAGACCAGAAGTAACTTTTCAGATTTCGATTAAAGATTACTGCGGCAAACAAGTTTTTTCTGTGTTTTAACTTGCATGGATTCATTGTTCACCACAAGACCAGTAATATGACCAGTAATAATATTAATGTAAAGTGAAAACCTGTGAACCATTTATTAATGAGTTATGAACATTAACAACCTATGAAAAGGAACCTTAATGTAAAGTTAAAACCTGCGAACCATTTATTAATGAGTTATGAACATTAACAACCTATGAAAAGGAACCTTAATGTAAAGTGAAAACCTGCGAACCATTTATTAATGAGTTATGAACATGAATAACCTATGAAAAGGAACCTTAATGTAAAGTGAAAACCTGCGAACCATTTATTAATGAGTTATGAACATTAACAACCTATGAAAAGGAACCTTAATGTAAAGTGAAAACCTGTGAACATTTATTAACGAGTTATGAACATTAATAACCTATGAAAAGGAACCTTAATGTAAAGTGGAAACCCGTGAACCATTTATTAATGAGTTATGAACATTAACAACCTATGAAAAGGAACCTTAATGTAAAGTGGAAACCTGTTAACCATTTATTAATGAGTTATGAACATGAATAACCTATGAAAAGGAACCTTAATGTAAAGTGGAAACCTGTTAACCATTTATTAATGAGTTATGAACATTAACAACCTATGAAAGTGAACCTTAATGTAAAGTGGAAACCCGTGAACCATTTATTAATGAGTTATGAACATTAACAACCTATGAAAAGGAACCTTAATGTAAAGTGGAAACCTGTTAACCATTTATTAATGAGTTATGAACATTAACAACCTATGAAAGTGAACCTTAATGTAAAGTGGAAACCCGTGAACCATTTATTAATGAGTTATGAACATTAACAACCTATGAAAAGGAACCTTAATGTAAAGTGAAAACCTGTGAACATTTATTAACGAGTTATGAACATTAACAACCTATGAAAGTGAACCTTAATGTAAAGTGGAAACCTGTGAACCATTTATTAATGAGTTATGAACATTAACAACCTATGAAAGTGAACCTTAATGTAAAGTGGAAACCTGTGAACATTTATTAACGAGTTATGAACATTAATAACCTATGAAAAGGAACCTTAATGTAAAGTGGAAACCCGTGAACCATTTATTAATGAGTTATGAACATTAACAACCTATGAAAAGGAACCTTAATGTAAAGTGAAAACCTGTGAACCATTTATTAATGAGTTATGAACATTAACAACCTATGAAAAGGAACCTTAATGTAAAGTGAAAACCTGTGAACATTTATTAACGAGTTATGAACATTAACAACCTATGAAAGTGAACCTTAATGTAAAGTGGAAACCTGTGAACCATTTATTAATGAGTTATGAACATTAACAACCTATGAAAGTGAACCTTAATGTAAAGTGGAAACCTGTGAACCATTTATTAATGAGTTATGAACATTAACAACCTATGAAAAGGAACCTTAATGTAAAGTGGAAACCTGTTAACCATTTATTAATGAGTTATGAACATTAACAACCTATGAAAGTGAACCTTAATGTAAAGTGGAAACCTGTTAACCATTTATTAATGAGTTATGAACATTAATAACCTATGAAAAGGAACCTTAATGTAAAGTGGAAACCTGTTAACCATTTATTAATGAGTTATGAACATTAATAACCTATGAAAAGGAACCTTAATGTAAAGTGGAAACCTGTTAACCATTTATTAATGAGTTATGAACATTAATAACCTATGAAAAGGAACCTTAATGTAAAGTGAAAACCTGTGAACGTTTATTAACGAGTTATGAACATTAATAACCTATGAAAAGGAACCTTAATGTAAAGTGGAAACCTGTGAACCATTTATTAATGAGTTATGAACATTAACAACCTATGAAAAGGAACCTTAATGTAAAGTGAAAACCTGTGAACATTTATTAACGAGTTATGAACATTAATAACCTATGAAAAGGAACCTTAATGTAAAGTGGAAACCTGTTAACCATTTATTAATGAGTTATGAACTTTAACAACCTATGAAAAGGAACCTTAATGTAAAGTGGAAACCTGTGAACGTTTATTAACGAGTTATGAACATTAATAACCTATGAAAAGGAACCTTAATGTAAAGTGAAAACCTGTGAACATTTATTAACGAGTTATGAACATTAATAACCTATGAAAAGGAACCTTAATGTAAAGTGGAAACCTGTTAACCATTTATTAATGAGTTATGAACTTTAACAACCTATGAAAAGGAACCTTAATGTAAAGTGGAAACCTGTTAACCATTTATTAATGAGTTATGAACTTTAACAACCTATGAAAAGGAACCTTAATGTAAATTGAAAACCTGTGAACCATTTATTAATGAGTTACGAATATTAATAACCTGTGAAAGTGAACTTTAATGTAGTGTGCATCGTGTTTATTAAAGCAGACGCAGATCTCTTTTGTTTTTTTCCTGGTGACATATTTTATTGTTGAAATATTAATAAGCAATTAATAATTATTCTTGATATCATGATAAAGGATACTGTAACTTTGTGGGAGTGCCAGAGCGGTTATTTATTTAATATAAAAAGCTAACACCGCGAATAAACATAATATACAAACTAACACAACGATTATAATATAAACACTTGAAAAACATAGTCTGCAATGTCACTTCAGTTAGCTTACCCATCAAATCAGTAACTTTAAACACAAATTTTACTTTAGAGCATGCCCTGGTAACTGCATGACTTCTTCTCATGATAGTGGCAAGGCTTTATTGGATGCTCACTAGCGCCAACTCCTGTCACACGCCAGAACACGCTTAGTGATGTAACCCTGAAAGAGTATATAAGTATACAGAGTATATAAGTATATAAAGAGTATATATAAAGAGTATATATTAGTATAGCCTAATATATTATTGTCATGTCTAGTTTTCTATAACTTTCTTCATAATAAAAAAAATGCTTCATCTGAATCCTGCTCCCTGACTGCTCTTTACACCAAATGTGACAATAATGTATAATGAGCAATGCATTCTTCTTCTATTTATAATTATTATTATTATTATTATTATACGCAGTAGTAGTAGGCTATATACTTTATTATTCTCTTTCGGGTTCTCATCACTATGCGTGTTGATTCTGGCGTGTGACAGGAGTTGGCGCTAGTGAGCATTCAATAAAGCCTTGCCACTTTTGAGAAGAAGTTACACAGTACTGTTCCAACATGCGTTGAAGGGAATTTGTGTTTACTGATTTGATGGGTAAGCTAACTGAGGTGAAATCGCAGACTTTGTTTTTCTAGTGTTTATATTATATTAGTAATCGCTGTGTTAGTTTGTAGTTATCTTAAACAAATAACCGCTCCGGCGCTCCCGCGCATGTACTGTACGGATGACCAAAGCCAAATAACGTACTCAAGTTACAGTGGCCTTTATCATATCAGAAATATCTATTAAATGCATATTAATATGCTGCTAATGTTCTGTAATGGTGCATTAGGTCATTGATTTAATGATTTACACAACTGTTAATTTAAAAAAATACATATTTAGGTGCCTTTATTCAGCTTGTATCAAATATGTTTGGCTTATAGGTGTGATGTTTATTATCTTTTCTGAATACTTGATTGTTTCTCTGAATGTTTTAATTTAAGTTTACCTGCATAAGCCACTTTTCATGAGAAGTCATGCTCTGTAACTTTGTGCTGTAAAAGATTTTTTAGAAGATTGTTTTTACTGAGACATTCATCAAAAATAAAATATTTCATCTGAAAAAGATATTATCTTCTGTGTACATTAATAATTAATAAATACATGATTAACATGTGTTCACACTACATTAAGGTTCACTTTAATAGGTAATTAATGTTTATAACTCATTAAATGAGTTCCACTTTACATTAAGGTTCCTTTTCATAGGTTGTTAATGTTCATAACTCATTAATAAATGGTTCACAGGTTTCCACTTTACATTAAGGTTCCTTTTCATAGGTTGTTAATGTTCATAACTCATTAATAAATGGTTAACAGGTTTTCACTTTACATTAAGGTTCCTTTTCATAGGTTGTTAATGTTCATAACTCATTAATAAATGGTTCGCAGGTTTTCACTTTACATTAAGGTTCACTTTCATAGGTTGTTAATGTTCATAACTCATTAATAAATGGTTCACAGGTTTTCACTTTACATTAAGGTTCCTTTTCATAGGTTGTTAATGTTCATAACTCATTAATAAATGGTTCACAGGTTTTCACTTTACATTAAGGTTCCTTTTCATAGGTTGTTAATGTTCATAACTCATTAATAAATGGTTCACAGGTTTCCACTTTACATTAAGGTTCCTTTTCATTGGTTGTTAATGTTCATAACTCATTAATAAATGGTTTGCAGGTTTTCACTTTACATTAAGGTTCCTTTTCATAGGTTGTTAATGTTCATAACTCATTAATAAATGGTTAACAGGTTTCCACTTTACATTAAGGTTCCTTTTCATTGGTTGTTAATGTTCATAACTCATTAATAAATGGTTCACAGGTTTCCACTTTACATTAAGGTTCCTTTTCATTGGTTGTTAATGTTCATAACTCATTAATAAATGGTTCGCAGGTTTTCACTTTACATTAAGGTTCCTTTTCATAGGTTGTTAATGTTCATAACTCATTAATAAATGGTTCACAGGTTTTCACTTTACATTATTATTATTACTGGTCATATTACTGGTCTTGTGGTGAACAATGAATCCGTGCAAGTTAAAACACAGAAAAAACTTGTTTGCCGCAGTAATCTTTAATCAAAATCTGAAAAGTTACTTCTGGTCTGGAATGGCGTTCCTTCTCTGATAACGTCAGTTTGACGGCTTGGGTTGAAAACGTGTAAACCACTCTTCTGCAACCGTTCGTCTGCTATGAGTGAGATATGGAGAGGAGGAGTGCGAGAGATGGAAAGGAGGAGCACTAAAGTAAAACTCTGCCCTCTATTCAATATTCTGTTTCACTTGGAAATACGTCACAACACTGGAGAAGAGTCGTTTGCAACTTCCGGTTCACACAGACTTTATTATCTAATCAAGTTATGGTTATTATCTTTTGTTTTATTTTCAAAATAAAGTTGGAATTTTGTCTTTAAAAAACAATAATTTTGTTTTTATACACTGCTGTGGAGAGGCATCATGACCTTTTTGGAGAGTATCATGGGTAAGACAAAAACTTCTGGTAAGCAACATAGTAAGACAAGTGGCAGTCATGAGATATTAATAAGAAAGCACAAATACAACAACCTTCAGTCTAATTATGATAGTCAATTTTTGCTGCATCATAAAATAAACCAGAAATCTGGTTTTGAGTTAAATATGTTAATAAATACATTTATTAAGCATTTATAACATGTGAGTTAAAAACGGCTCACTATTTGGCAGGTATTGCATTAAAGTCGCCTTTTTATTCATGCAGTTACAACTGCATTATTAATGATTTATAATGCATTTGTAAATGACTTATTACTCATTACCTAACACCTTTATAAACCCTTTACAAAGGGAACCTTAATGTAAAGTGTTACCTTAATTTTGTATTTAGTGCACATACATTTTAGTTATGGAATTCACCTTAGTTTGCCAATGTATTCTCATAATGTTTAAAAATTAATTTCTGTCACCATCATTTCCACCACAGATTTTTATCAAGCACAAGATGCATATTTGAGGTATAAATGACAAAATTGCAGAATTCTCCTGCTGTAGATTCCCTCTCCAGTGCTACACCATTTCAGTTGGACTTTTATTACTTTCTCCTCGGTCAAGCAACTCTCTATACCAGCATGTTTGTCTGGGCATAATTTAATGTACCTACATGTAAGGAATTTAAAGTACAGCATTTTCCAGAGATAAAATCTGTTCTCTTACCCCAGTTTAATGTGCAGAGACAACTATAAGTGAGCTATTCATAGATTGAATTCCCCAAGAGAGTAAACAAACACTGTCTCTGTGGTACTTTCAAAACAACATCCTGTTTGTTTGAGTGTTGCGATTAAGAAGGTCTGTAGCCCCAAGAGAAATCAATCCATTGGCATTCACATTCAATTGTAGCACCTCAGCTGGCCATTTTTGCTCATGCATATGTATGGTTTTGAGCCTATGGAGCCCTGCACATGACATGTGGACATATATGTATTATGTGAACATATATAGTTGTGTTGTAAGAATAAAGCACACTTTAATAACACTCTTTAGCAATCACAGGAGAACTCACGAGAATAAACAAACACAACCATGTATAATACTTATGACACGGAACAAAGATCTGAATGATCTGAGGGCTAATCTACACACAGAGATAATCAAAGTAACAAGGAACACCTGTATAACTTAATCAGCAACCATAGAGACAAACTAGCAAAGGAAACACTGACAAACAAGAACTGAACACTATGAACACAAAACTAAAACGCCATAACAGTCCAACCGAGGAGGCTCTGGTGGAGGATATAGAGTAGGCAGAGGAAAGAAAGCCAGGGACGATGACAGAGGGAAAGACCAGGGTGGTGAAAATGGTGGGAGGAGCCATGGTGGAGAAGCCCTCAACGATACTGTGGGGGCGGACGATGGAGACAGAGCCAAAAGCAGTGAAGCCCTGGGCGCAGATGGCAAGCATATGGAACCGGACAACACTGTTGGTCCTGGAGGCCGTAACGGAGCCATAGTGATGACCATCCAGTGGGTACCAGAGGGCTGAGGTGAAGCTGGAGCCAGAGGGAGGGTGGAGAGACGGAGCCGTAGGGGTGGAGAGACAGAGTCCGAACGAGGTGGAGCCGGAGTATCGAGAGAACCTGGTGGAGCCGTTAGTCCGGTGTTTCCAGGTGGAGCCGAAGGATCGAGGGAACCAGGTGGAGCCGTAAGTCCGGTGTTTCCAGGTGGAGCCAAAGGATTGAGGGAACCTGGTGGAGCCGTAAGTCCGGTGTTTCCAGGTGGAGCCGAAAGATTGAGGGAACCTGGTGGAGCCGAAGGATCGAGGGAACCTGGTGGAGCCGTAAGTCCGAGGGTTCCAGGTGGAGCCGAGGTAGGATGGAGCCAAGGAGGAGGAGTCTGGATGACAGGCGGAGGTGTGATCAGTGATCAGTGGCTGGAGGCTGGAGCCAGGGGACACCTTCTTCCAAGAGGAGCTGGATCCCAGAAGGCCCGAGTTGGATCCACGCCACAGAGTGGAGGCAGAGGAGGAGCCGAGGGACTGATGGGAGACAGTGGAGACTGGGCAGAGGAACGGGCTGAAGTTTGAAGAGGAGGTGGGAGATGGAGGCTGGGTGGAAACTCTGGAGACTTTGAGCTGGACAGAGCCAGCAGGGACGCAGGAGATTCTGAGCTGGTCGGGACCAGTGGGGACGCGGGAGATTGTGAGCTGGGAGGAACCAACGAGGGCACAGGAGACTTCGAGCTATATGGGACCAGTGGGGACAGGAGACAAAGGGAAACATCCTCTTACAAAACATTTAACAACTCAGCTGCCTGGTCTCTGGATGTGGTGGAGTTACAGGTGTGAGGTGGGGCTTGCAGGCAGTATTCCAGCAATGGCCCAATATTTGATAATTTAAAAAAATATTTACTATAGTACAATGAAACATTTGTGACTTGTATGCTGCTTTTACAGAACTTATTTTGTCACAATACGCAGCTATGAATCACAGTCAATTGAGAAATGTGCTTGTTGACCTCAGAATGGTGTTTCAAATTTTGGTTTGGTGGTGCTAAAGGCACTGAAATTATACACTGAAAACTATAATATCAATAAAACTCACATAAGGCTCTAGTCAGTATCTGGTAGTAATATTTTATGTTCTTCTGCATATTATTTCCATTTGCAACCTTTGTTTTGCCAATAAAATAACATCTAAAGACAAAAGGCAGCCATTGTGTGATGAATCAGGTTTACTGATAAAAAACGGTGTGTGCTGTCATTCACAGAGAACTTCTGTTCAAATCTGTCTGTGCTATTTCATGTGCCTTCAGCAGATCTCATTTGTAAGATGTCCATCAGCTGTCAGAAAAGCTCTAATGGACTAATGAATTCAACACACAATCAGGAAATAAAGGTAATGAAAAAGGTGGTGGAATAGACAGACATGATGTCATTCTGCGATCTAGTAATCACTGTCCAATTTACTTTTTCTGTTTCTGTTTCTGTTTCTCTCTGTATTATACAGACATTATAACACAATATAAACAATATAATATAATTACACAAATAACAATACTGCGAACATAAACTTATGGAGACATGACTTCTCCAAGGCAACCATCTTAATTCATAAAAACATACAGCCAGTTTGAAATACACAGAGTAGGAGTCTATGAATAACTGCAGAAGACAGATTAAAAATTCATTTTTACATGGTGTTTGAACACTATGAGTGTTGTTTACACTGTGTCCTCAGTGTGTAAACAACCACACAATAATATAAAAATCCACCCACTCCTTTTTTAATCCCTCAAAATGAGCTGTTCCAGTTTTCTCCCTACTGTGATGTCACAGTAGGGCAAGCCCCACCCATGGTATATTAGCATATATCCTGCCCTCTTCTGGAAAAAGGGGCGGGGCAGCAGCTCATTTGCATTTAAAGATACACACACAAAAACAGCACGTTTTTGATCCCACACAAATAGGGGCATTTAGGGCATGCTGTAATAAATGATCTTAAAATGTAATTTCAATATGATGCTGTGATGGTAGACAAATTAGCAGATAAAACATATTTGAAGAAACAGTGTATGAATAATTATTATAATATATACTGTATGTATAAACCGCAAAAGTGATCAGGATCACTGTACAGATTTTTCATATGATGTTCTGTTGTTAATAAAAGAAGCATGCTGTTATATATGAGAAACATATTGTTCTTTTTGGAAGGAGGCTCCTTCTGCGGCATTGGAGCTAACAGGCGGTTATTATTCCCTGCACAATCTGTCAAACACATGATATCATAGTTATTTTGAGGGGGTGTGTTGCTCTGTAGGCTTACATTTCCATAGAGGAGTGCATGTGTAATGTCTCTGAGCTCTTTATATCCTGAACATTTCTGCAGAGACCCCACACAGGCAAGAAAGGCTCCATCTTCTAAGGGTAATCAGAACTGTAATTGGATAAAAGAAAGGCAAGCCGACACCAGGCCTTTTAAAGGCGGGTTTATCACGCGCAGTCAGGCTACGCTAGAAGACATACGCACTCGCCCATTCATGCCCATCCTATGTCTATCTCAAAAGCTTCTGCGTTTAAATGTAGACACATCAAAGGGGTAGCGGCTACGGTTGTGTTTGTTGTTTGCGATGCAACAGCAGCGAGTGAATTCAGCAGTCTGAGCAGGATCAAATGTTCCTCCATCAGTTTAAGAACGATCGCTTCTGATGATGGTACAAGAGTATTTGATGTGATTTGAGAACTAATTTCGACTGAGCTTATAAAAAGCAGCCAACAGTCTTTGTTCATCTTCAGAAGATGAAATGTAAATGACATGATAGGGGAAAAAGTGAGTCTAGTGGAGATCAGGTTTTTGATTGATGGCCGTTGGATCTTTTTATATTCAGCTGACGGTGAGGGAGAGGGACCTGTTTTCTGCACATACAGGGGCCATCTGGCATACTGGCAACACATTTGTGGGGTGAAGAAAATCCTCTGGCTCCTGTCTTATGATGTTTAGCATGTGCGCATGCGTGTGTGTGTCCCTGCACACCTGTTAAAACCGCAGTGTTTGTCTGAAATCCATGTGTGTGAGGATGCATTTGCTAATGCACGAGAGACTGCTTCATTCCACCCGTTCGTGCTGAAGGGAATGTGATTTCAGTCAGGCAGTCTGGGAAAAACATTTCGGTAACCTTGACCTTCATTTCAACTCGCCGCATATTGACCTGACTGACAAGTTTTGTCGACCAACTGATGGCTTGTCCCACTTTTGGTTACCTCTGTATTTAAAAGCTAAAAGCCACAGCATTGACAGTATTGACAAGAGACAAAAACAAATCACCTCTTTCAGAACCCTGAACTTCACGGTCAGCTGATGTTAGGTTTCCCTTACAGCCAAAGGATGCTTTAAAATGTATTTAGTCTAATTTATTAAATTTCTACAGGCAGAATTAATGTAATCCAATAATTGGCCTTAATAAACAACAATACTTAAAGAAACAAACAAAAACACAAACATTATAACGTTTAAATGTTTGGGGCAATGTGATTTTTGTTGTTTTTTTTGTTTTTTTATTAAATTAATACTTTAATTCAGCAAGGACAAAGTAACTGTAAAGGCATATAATGTAACAAAAGATTTCTATTTCAAATAAATGCTGTACTTTTGAACTTTCTTTTCATCAAAATATCATTAAAAAATGTATCACTGTTTCAAAAAAAATATTAAGCATCACAACTATTTTCAACATTTATGATAATAAAAAATGTTTCTTTAGAATGATTTCTGAAAGATCACGAGACACTGAAGACTGGAATAATGATGCTGAAAATTCAGCTTTGCCATCAGATGGATGGATGGATGGATGGAATTATATGATGGATGGACGGATGGATGGATGGATGGACGGATGGATGGATTCAATTGTATAATGGATGGATGGATGGATGGATGGATGGATGGATGGATGGATGGATGGATGGATGGATGGATGGATGAATGGATGGATGGATGGATGGATGGATGGATGGATGGATGGATGGACGGATGGATGGAACTGTATGATGATGATGATGATGATGATGATGATGATGGATGGATGGATGGATTCAATTGTATAATAGATGGATGGATGGATAGAAAGTGCTTACAGTATGAAACAAGCTGTAAAAGTAATGGCATAACCTGTTATTGTTAATTAGCATGCAATCAGGAACCTGTTGGAAACCAGTGTTTAAGCTGAGTCAGGCCTGTTTATATTGTACCTTAATGTTACCTTTGAACCTTTCCTGTATAATAAATGAAATGAAATGAATCAATTCTCATTATATAAAGTTCAGCTTTACAAAGACAGTTCAGCCACTGTCCCATTAAAGACTGTCACAATATCACTGCTGAGAAGAATAATTCATTCTCTGCTTTACTGTCAATAATCAGTGTTTATTCTAACCAATAGAAGACTCGATTGATGTTGTCTGTCAGATTTGGCCACACCCACAGGTCATTCCAAAAAGAGCTGAAAGAACAGAGAGAAATCAGTTTTATGAACTCAGAAATGGACTGAAAGACAAAAAGCAATTTCATGCTTCAGGAAATGGAGTTGAGTTGTGCCATTCATCCTGTGCTTACATCAACCTTTATTAAGAACAAAAAAGGCACAGGTATTAAAATTAATAAACCAAGAGTTATGCAAATGAGAGGGGGATGCTTCCATGAGTACTTAGCAAGAGAAAGAGAAAGAAGGGAAAGGGAACACAGATAGATTGCAATGTCCATCCAATATTCCAAATCTTCAGGAGGAAATAGGAAACAGAGATCTTTTCGGGAAAATGTACCTAAGTGGCCTACGAAACTCCTGACATTTACTGCTAAATTGATTAATGACATTCAACTGAAATTGAAATATTATGTCTGAGGGATAAAGGGTTAGAATGAAGGGAAATGTCACCAGTTTTCTTGTCAAAAGCGGAGGCGACTGGATGATCATTTGGGAGGAGGAAAGAAAAGATGTTAAAAGAGAAGAACAATGAAAAGACATTGTGATGGAGCATATTTCTCCGGCCCTTGATTGGATGCAGGGTAGAAGGTGGTATTGCACTAAAATGAGAATGACCTCAGCCATCTAATACAGCTTAATGGGTGTAGTCGCTGCCATTGAGACATCCAGCTGGGTATTAATAGCTCAATTAAAGAAAGAGTATTGGATTTCTTTTTCAATTGCTATGTTGAAAAGAACATTGATAAGTGCAGAAGCAGCAGGGATTGATTTTACTTCTAAAGTCAAGAGATCACAATGGTATTAAACCTTCTGTGACACAGACAGATCATCTGGGGCTCCTGTTTTCTCTCTAAAGCTCTTTCTCTCTCGTGAAGAAGTATGAGTAAAACAAAGTCAGCGCTGTGATGGAAGAAGTGAAATTAGCAAAAGCTGGCAGTACTGTGCTGACATTAACACACGGCCATTTTGGTGGCTTCTTTGACAAATCGGTTCCCCCCACGAAATCAGGTCTCCCCAAACTGTCAGTCAATGATTATTCTAAGTATATATGAATGATATTAATTTAAAACATAATAAACATACATAAAAAAAACCACAATAAAAAACATAATAATAAATCTGTTAAAATGTCCGCCGCGATATCTTGTCCTTTTAACAGTTAAGGGGTTTTCCCGTGACTGACAGCACTAGTCAAAGCATTTGTCAGTTGCGTCTTGTTTTCCTGTTCACAACAATTCAGTTTTTTCAATGTAAAAGTCTTCGCTATTGACTGACACACTCATAAAGACAGTCTTTGGTGCCATCTAATGGCATACTAATGTAATTTCTGTTGCTTTTCACGGTCAGGGACTATTTTTTCCGGCGGAAGGAAGGCTTTTTTTACTTCATGAAAGTTGCATTGATACATATTTTTTGGCTTTAATATTTGTATTGTGTGGTAACCAGTTTATAAAAGTAATAAGGTACTCGAGGCTAGTGCTGTATCGTAAATAAGTCTCGGCTGAAGAGGTTACTAACAACGCCGTGACTAAATCACGATACAGCACAGCCTCGAGTACCTTATTGCTTACATATAAGCTAACTAATAGAGGCATAAATGGTCATTATAACATAGCTGAATCAGTATTTATATGATTTTGTAGGAATTTTAATCAGGCGTTAAAGAGAACCAATGGGATCGTTTGAGGGCCGAAAGGAGACCCAATTTCAGGGGGACCCAATTTGTCACTACACCGGAAAAGTGGATACCATGGTCAGTCTGAATACTCGATTCTGATTGGCTGGAAGGTGTGCAAAAAAAAACATTTAATGCACAGGTAGTTCCAGGCTAGTCTAATCACGTTCTACAGTATACGAATACGCTGTTTTCATTGAAGTGCACACACAGAAATATTCAGGATCACAGAAACTTGTTGTCAATGCTACCCGCGACTTTTAATAAAACAGTTTCGCTACATACAGGGCTCTATTTTAATGATCTAAGCACATGGTCTGAAGCAGGTGGTGCAGGTGCACTTAGGGCGTGTCTGAATCCACTTTTGCTAGTTTAATGATGGAAAAATGGTCCAAAAAAGCGTTGTCTTTTAATGAGTCATGGGTGTGTTTTGGGTGTAACATGCAATAAACCAATCAGAGTTTCATCTCCCATTCGCTTTAAAAGCCAGCTGCGCTTGCACCATGGCGGATTCGCTATTTACATGGCGGAAAAACTGAACGCTTCTCCAGAGAGGAAACGCGTTGTAAGGCTAAAGCGTCGTAATCCTTTTATTTGTAATATTTGGCGTGTGTGTAATCAGCAGTGTACGTGTGTTGGGCAGCCGCATATAGGCACGTATTACTAGCACACCCTTTAAATAACAAAAAAATAAATAAAAATACTGCGCTTTGACTTTACAGCAGGTTTCATTTGGTCAATCGCGTTTTCAGTTGCCTCAAAATAGCAACACGCCAACAATGCACCTGAACACACCTTGTTTTTCCAGACCAGCACACCCATGGGTGAACAGATGGCCACGAGTGCAATTGCTATTAATATATATAAATTATAAATTATATATATATATATATATATATATATATATATATATATATATATATAATATTTATATAATTGCGGGTGTGTTTTTCTCAGCAACGAGGGTAACATTGCTGGTTTTTAAATAATTAAACTTACAGCATTGTTGAGAGAGATGCTGCACACAGGTAATTCACACACGTATCTCTCATCTCTCTCTCTGTAATTAATTCAAATAAGCGTTACAATTCACTCAAATAAATGTAACCTTACGCAGATCTAATGAGTTGTAACACACAAAAATAACTGACATTTTGACTCTTCTGGTCAAATATTGCACTGCAAACATCAATAAAAGTTTTAAGTTTTGAATGCTGCCAGCCATGGTATAAGCAGGATAATTCATGGCTAACAGTGCCTTAAACAATATTAATGCACAATGTGGAGGCAAAGAACCACTCAACGCAATTCAGAGGATTATCCCTTTTCGGTCTTGGTGTGAACATGATTGACTAGACATGAAACCATGACATGATCTACAACTCGACATTTACAGTTGATTAAACTGACAATTGATTGTGTTTGATTTTGGCATGTTACTAAGTTAATAGCACTATATTCTAATAATTTAAGCACAAAATACATTGCACAAACACATGCATCCACATTTACTCATTGCTCAGCGCTTTCTAAATATCACACAAGTTACAGAGTTTACCGGGTTGGCCATGAGGAAAGAATACACATTCTATCACTTCTTGTGTGTTTAAGTGTTACAGATATCATTTGAAAAATGTGATAAAGTGTATAATTAGAGAATAATTCCAAGTAAAGTCAAAATTCAGTGGTAATCTACAGCAATGACACAGAACCCGGAATATTCCCATTAAAGCCACATAATAAGCCATATTCCTGGCTTATTATGGTCATAAATTATGAACAATCGCAAAACTAATCAGCGTTGTTAATTGCAGAAATTCTTCATCGGTAATGGCTGAAGTGCAGCACGAGCCGGCGGTCTCTGATGGATGTGGAGACCTGTAGAGGTGCAACAGGCTGTTATTGCTTTGCACTTCTGAGCCATAATAAAGATTGAACCACTGCTGTTCTGCACCTGTAAATGGGAGTGTGGAGGACAAATTGTCAGAGAGGGGCCGTGACGCAGCTTCATGAGTGAGAATCTTGTCCTTCGTGCAGTGGTCATGAATAATTCATCAGCGGAGCTCTTCACACACTCCGTCAGCGCTTTAATGTGGCTTTACCTGCTTTAGAAACAGCTGGATCTCTGCTCTCCCTCCACCCGCTTTCTGACACTCAGTTCCCACTGAGACATTCTGTGTGTGTGTGTGTGTGTGTGTGTGTGTGTGTGTGTGTGTGTGTGTATGTTCAGGAAAGAGAGGACAGTGCATTTTCGTATACATAAAGAAAAAAATATTGTAAATTGCTTAAAGTATAGCAAAATAGTATGGTTGAACTATATATATATATATATTTCAGATATCCTAATGTAACCTGCATGTGGGAGAACACATCCCACCTACAGATGGCAATATGATGTGTGATGCCAAAAAGGTTACTGATACTTAAAAAATTGACTTAATGGACACTAATGAAATCTCAGTGGCTGCTAGGAAAATGGAAATTTTATGATGCGACTTAAAAGTGGCAGAAACACAGAGCTGATGTATATTTATGTAAGGATATTCTTTCAAAGAACTTATTTTAAATTAAACAAGATAAATATTTCACATAAATTTAAAACTTTTTTTTTTACACAAATTATAATAAAATATTACATTAAATAAAAACTAAACTGAATCTATTATTGCAACTGCTAAAACCAAACAAAATTAAACAGACAAAATGCAAAATTATAATATCAGTAATAATTAGTGCATTTAAAGTCTTCGTTTAATGGCAGTACCAGTGTTTACCACATTTAACACGTAATGAGAAATACAATTTTGTAAACGCCCTGGCAATCGAAGGAGACTAAGATCACTGAATAAAACAAATATTTTAAAATGTTGTATGCATCCACATATCCGCAGGTAATCCCTGCTGAGGCAGTTGAGGAGTCTGCAGCAGACTGTCACTTGGAGTCTGTTTCTCAGGCTCATGGGAAATCAAAGAAGAGAAAGAAAGACAGAGACAGAGAGGAGCAGGAGCAGGAGAGAGAGGATCACACAAAACAAACAAATTCTGCACATCTGTGGCAAAGTGGCAAACACTTCCTTCCCACCATCAGAGACATTTTTATCTGCGTGAACATGCCAATTTTATATATATTGAAAGAAAAAAAAAATGCTTGTAACTGTGTTTGAAAAAACGTAAATGTAATTTTACTGTAAAATACTGTCAAATCTATGGTTTTAGCAAGTAAAAAACTATAAATTACCATATAATTTACAAAAACAGTAAAAGGACATTCCCAGAAGTCCCTGCATTGCACATCTTATTTTTTTTACATCATTTTTTTTTTCTTATTTTTTGTTATCAGTAATGCACACTAGTGTCTTTTTGTGTTACATTTAGTAAATTGCATTATTTTAGTGTTATGTGATGAACCCTGATGGTGTTTTGTTTATGTTTGACCCTGCACACCGTCTGTATACAAGTATTATTGACCATGTTTTATGAACAGTGAACTCTGTTTACGAAGAACTCTGATCCATCATGTGGCTTTCTATTGTGCCACCTGTATTATTGTGTTGATTATCAGTACATTTTAAGGTAAAAAGGCAGATTTTAGTAGTTAAAGTGGGTATACTAACATTATCACTTATAATGAAATATACGGTTAAGCTGTCAAATATACAGACACCCTGTAAAACTGAATGTACTGTAAATTTGAAGGGATATATATATATATATATATATATATATATATATATATATATATATATATATATATATATATATTGAAGTTGGGCTGTGAGTGAGAGAGAGATCTCTGTTCTGCTAGAAATATTCAGACACCCATAGTGCTGGACATTTTAATCAGGTTCACTTCAGGTTACACTCAAAACTAATCAGTCTTACTGCATGCAACCCGTAATTTGGTTAATTGTGTTATTTGGCAGTGAATCCACCAGCTGGGAAGTTCATGCTGTAAATGTCAAGATGCTGAATCTTAAAGTGGCATGAGACAATCAATAGACGATCTCTGCAGAGATGCTGGAAACACTTAACCCTGTAAAGTCAAACTTATTCTAATTTTTTGAAATTGACTTTTACACAAAATCTATATAAACATTTTGCATATGTGTATTGTTTGGTATCATATTTGATACATCAGGCTCATATGGGAGAATAATGAGCTCAAAGGAATAAAAACACCTCAATTTTATCAAAATATATCCAAGTTGTTGCAGTTGCTATTATTTATATGGCCAATAGGATGAAATTCTGATAGCTTGTAATGTAAACCAAAGAAATCTTTATAACAGTATAGCAGAATACTTATGTACATAAACTATCATATTAATGTCAGTTGTCACTTTATATCTCCTAATAATATGTCTTAGATAATGTAAGATTATATTTAAATGCTTAGTTTTATGATCAAAGCTCAACAAAACATAATTCAGTGCAACAAAATGATGATTGAGAGACGGTCCTCTAAAGCCTGATATTGCATATTTGATATTTACATTTTAAGATGATTTTCCTTAAAGGTTATGTTGCATATTCATATAAACCTAAGTTGCTTCTCCAGTAAGTGTTCATCATGAAATATTACTGATAATATGAAAGTTATATTACATTATAACTATAAAAACAGTAAAGAATTCACAGCAAAAAAGGACACAAATGGGAATGTTTTTTTTAAATACTAAAAGGTCTTTTACTTGCTAAAAAAAATATGATTAATCTATGGTTAATTAAATATGGTTAATCAATGTGTATTGTGTATTTCGTTACCAAGGAGGTCTATATGTTTTCTATAAGTTTTATCTCTTTAATCGTACTAAACATGATTCCTCTGGTTTCTCTACGGACATGATAAATTATGGTGAGAAGCTGTTTCACTGTCATTAGATTAATTGATGACGCAGTGACATCATTAGACCGATGCTGACAGCAGAGCAGGAATACATACAAGAAACACTGTGCTTGCATATAGACTCAATATTTATGAAAATATTTTGATGCTGAAATTCTAACACATGGAAATAGAGCGACAGACGTATTCACTGCATCTCTGCATGTTTTGAGTGCCAACAGCCAACCCAGTGTCTAAAGGATCTGGGATCAATCCTAGTGCTTGCCCTCTAATGGATAATCTCATATTTCTCCAGGGACAATGGAACAATGCAGGAGATGAGCTTGCATCTGTCCCACAGCACAACCTAAGAGGCTTTTAGTTGTTTTCTGGAGTTTGAGGTCAGCATCACTCCTTCATATAGTTCCTCACACGTCCAGATTCCTGATCTAATTTCACAGTCCAGACCTGAATGCAATGATCCAAGAAGACTCTTAAAGTATTGCAGTTATGAAGATTGCTTTTTAAAGGGGGTAAGCAAGATCTTAAACAGTGCATTGAGAAAATACACAATGTTTTTAGACATGAATGACTAAAAACTGGCTTGTTTGAATCATAGCATGCTAAATGTGTGTAATAGCTGCATTAAACAAAAGTAATGATTGTGCTTATGGCACACATTGAGTCTTTGTAACATAATACCTACTTAAAAATACCAACAAAATACCTAAAACAAGAAAATAATTAAAAAATATATATAGTGCATTATTTCTTGTTCTAAGAATAAACATCACTATATATGATACTGTTTATGTAAATAAATAAATAATAATAATAATAAAAAATATATATATATATATATATATTTGCCAATTGGGTAAAATAGACTTTATATAGAATATGCTGAGGTATATTCCATAAACCAAGTCTTAGTATTTTAATATTCTTCTCAAACAAATCTATGCTAGTCATGTTTATATACTTTTTATAAAAATTAACAAAACCTACCAAAAGTGGGATTAAGAAATTGATACTTTAATTCAGCAAGGACACATTAAATTGATGAAACATGACAGTAAAGACGTTTATAATGTTACAAAATATGTATAAAATATTTATGAAGTCTTATTATATCTTTTGAATCTCCTATTCATCAAAGAATCCTGAAAAAGGTATCATGGTTTCCACAAAACAACCAGCACAACCGTTTTCAGCATTGCTAATAATCATAAATGTTTCTTGAGCATCAAATTAGCATATTAGAAATAGATTTCTGAAGGATCATGTAACACTGAAGACTGGAGGAAGATGAAACTTATTTTAAATTGTAATCATATTTCACAATATCACTGTTTTTACTGTATTTGTGATCAAATGCAGCCTTGATGAGACTTTCAAAAACATTAAAATCACACAGTTGTGTGTTTATATAACATCAGACATTTTCCACACTTCACTTTTAAAGTTTTTAGAAGAATCTTGCTTTATTAGTGCTGAGCATGTGACTTGAAATGGGTTTGGTAGGTGTGATTTCCTTCCACCCAAAATAATCCTGACTTGCCCTTATTACAGCTGTGCTGGGCTTGATGGCTTACTCAAATGTTAAACGTGACCTTTACGATCGAGACATTTAAGAACACGGCTAATGTGTTTGTGCGTTTCTACAACAGCGCCGCGTGAGCCGTGCTACAGCTCGCATCCTCTGAGTCATATCTGAATAATGTTCCTTTGTTTACTCTGAGTGACACCACAAATTGTAATACGTAAGAGCAAAATATACCTTAATTGAGAGAGAAACCTACAGGCTTGGGTTTTAAACACCATGTCAAGTTGTCCATTACAGACAAGAGACGGCTAACTAAAGGAATTCACCCTCATACAATAAAGAACTCAGGCCTCACATTAAGCGCTGTCATACTGCATTTTTAATTAGCACGAGCGTCTGTGAGGAAGTTAGCCTCAGCGTGATTCATCTCATGTTCTGCTCCACAGTCCACAGCCATTAAAACACAAAATCTGTCTGCATTAACTGCTGCTATAAATGCCCATTGATCTGCTTGTTAAAGAACAATTAAAGCATCACACAAGCTATAGGAGCTTCTGATTAGGAGCTTATAACTAAAGTGTGTGCAGGTATATGCATTCTTTCATGACAACTCTCAGAGTGTTTGGCATGGTAATGGATATGAAAACGTTTAAATGTTTGGCCTTGGTGGAAAGGATCTGATATTGCTGCTGCTGCTGCTATTATTGTTCTTATTATTGCTGCTGCTGTTGCTGTTATTGCTGCTGTTTGTTATTGCTTCTTCTACTGTTATTGCTGTTGCTGCTGCTGCTGATGTTATTGCTTCTCCTGTTGGTTATTGCTTCTTCTTCTGCTGCTGCTGCTGAAGAGCAAGTTTGGGACTTGCTACTACCAATAAATAAGACATGCTGTTTCTGCACAATATAGCATGCATGAATTACCTAACAGCAGATATATACAGGTGGAGCTGAGGAAGGTGGAGGGTTATTAAATGTGCTCTGCAAATGCTGACCAAGTATTTGAAAGTCGAGCAGCAAGCTCATTGGCTACTGATACAGCAGGAACCAATCAGCTGTGCCCTGTAGAGAATGATGTAATTGTAAGCTGATTAAGGATCAATCAGCCTGTGCCATCTAGAGTTTCATGACAGAACTTTGTATGAGTCAAAATCATCATTTAACATGAATGCTAAATTATATAACAAAAGTATCTATAATCTCTCTCTCTCTATTATATATATATATATATATATATATATATATATATATAAAATCAACTGACTCTAGGCTTTGTAAATTAAACAATCTTGTGAATGAGTTCTGAACTTTGAGCAAAACTTGTTTCTAATGTCACTGGCCTAGCAAAGTTTGTCATATATCTACTGATAATGTGTTAACACTTTACAAGAATGTTTCATTTGTTAAAATGCCCCAATGATGCTATTTTAGAGGTTCCTAATTTTGATTTTTAAGTCTCCTACAACAGGTTTACATGCATCCAGGGTCAAAAACACTTTAATAATATAAATTGCAGCATCACCTCTTTACTCACAGTGTCTGAAACAGTTTGATAAAGGGTTCAGTCTCTCTAAAGTATACACCTCCTTTCTGAGAGTCTACTCTTCTCTCATTGGTCAGACGGCCCAATCTGTTGTGATTGGTCGAACCACTTACACTCTTCCAGTCTCAGCTACAACTACAGGGTTTGAGGGCGTGTCAAAATAGACATTGCTTGCAGGACCATAGGCTGGCATTATGCAAACCCACTTAGGTTCTTGCAGGAAGTAAGATTGGAATTACTGAAGACTTGTTTCAGGCAGTTCAGAATCACTTATTTCTTTTGGGAGGCAATAACTCCATTTATCTACACTTTGATCTTTGAAACTTTGCAGAGCTTTTACATTCACAAACAGCTGTATTACACACTAGATGAAAGGGAATATCCGAAAAAGCATAATAGGGGCACTTTAGCATTAGATAACTACATAACAGATGGAAAATAGCATTTATCAATCTCAGTTAATGTTAATTTCAACATTTACTAATACATTATTAAAATAAAAATATTTTTGTGTTAATATTTTTAATGGACCTGAGCTAACATGAACTAACAATGAACAGCTGTATTTTTATTAAACAACTGATTGATAAGATTAATAAGCATGGTAACAGTATAAGCTGCACACGTCACGGTCAATGTGCCAGGGATGTGCCTGTAATTATCGGCCTATTTAATACCCTTTAAACACCTTATTACCACTATTAAATATCTGTTAGGCACTTTATTTCCCCCTTTTTTCCCCCCTATTTTCTTCATTTTTTATTTAAAGCAAATCCCTTTCCAAGCTGATAGTATGGAAGCCCGTTTCCGCCACTAAAAAAAAAAAAAAAAAGCCAATTAAAAAAAAAAAAAAAAAGCCACTAAAAAAAAAAAAAAAAAGATTAATTGCGACTTTTTATCTCAGAATTGCGAGTTATAAAGTCAGAATTCTGAGATATAAAGTCGCAATTGCGTGATAAAAAGTCAGAATTCTGAGATATAAAGTCGCAATTGCGAGTTATAAAGTCAGAATTCTGAGATATAAAGTCGCAATTGCGAGTTATAAAGTCAGAATTCTGAGATATAAAGTCGCAATTGCGAGTTATAAAGTCAGAATTCTGAGATATAAAGTCGCAATTGCGAGTTATAAAGTCAGAATTCTGAGATATAAAGTCGCAATTGCGAGTTATAAAGTCAGAATTCTGAGATATAAAGTCGCAATTGCGTGATATAAAGTCAGAATTCTGAGATATAAAGTCGCAATTGCGAGTTATAAAGTCAGAATTCTGAGATATAAAGTCGCAATTGCGAGTTATAAAGTCAGAATTCTGAGATATAAAGTCGCAATTGCGAGTTATAAAGTCAGAATTCTGAGATATAAAGTCGCAATTGCGAGTTATAAAGTCAGAATTCTGAGATATAAAGTCGCAATTGCGTGATATAAAGTCAGAATTCTGACTTTATTTCTCGCAATTGCGACTTTATATCTCAGAATTCTGACTTTTTCTCACTACTGTGAAACGTTATTTCTCACAGTTCTTACTTTGCTTGCGTTTCCTTTCATTGCGACTGACCATCAGTATTACTGCTTTGTTATTATTATTATACATTAAATAGAGGACATCATAAAGGATTATTTCTAGCGCCGATTTACCAATAAAGAAATATTGAATTTACTGGATGAGACACATATAGATTAGTCTCCGGACATATGCATTACGCAGGAATATGCATATAGAATGTTTCCACGGTAACCTTGTACACAGCGTTTCAAGGAGAAAAAACAGCTTTTACTGCCATCTAGTGGGCTTAATACTAAAACAACCAATACCTATCATGTTTCATTAACTTTGCAACTCAAGGGTAGAAATAGAATCATGCAATTCTGCAAATTACAGTCGAGGTATTTGGACAATAAAAGTTGTTTTTAACAGAATGGATACACTAATGAATTTTACACGATAATAACAATATCATAATAATCATAAGAAGAAGAAGAATCAGCTGTGGCGGAGGCGCAATAAATCAGACAAAGCTGAAGTGGAACATTTTAATACATCCAACAGCTTCAGACTTCACTGCAGCACGTCTATCGTTGGATGCGCTGTTACAGACAGAGATACTGACCATCAGTTAATTGCGAGAAAAAAAGTCAGAATTCTGACTTTTTCTCACGCAATTGCGACTTTATATCTCAGAATTCTGACTTTTTATCACGCAATTGCGACTTTATATCTCAGAATTCTGACTTTATAACTCGCAATTGCGACTTTATATCTCAGAATTCTGACTTTATAACTCGCAATTGCGACTTTATATCTCAGAATTCTGACTTTTTATCACGCAATTGCGACTTTATATCTCAGAATTCTGACTTTATAACTCGCAATTGCGACTTTATATCTCAGAATTCTGACTTTATAACTCGCAATTGCGACTTTATATCTCAGAATTCTGACTTTATAACTCGCAATTGCGACTTTATATCTCAGAATTCTGACTTTATAACTCGCAATTGCGACTTTATATCTCAGAATTCTGACTTTATAACTCGCAATTCTGAGATAAAAAGTCGCAATTAATCTTGTTTTTTTTTTTTTTTTTAGTGGCTTTTTTTTTTTTTTCTTTTAAGTGGCGTTTTTTTTTTTTTTTTTTTAGTGGCGGAAACGGGCTTCCATAGGCTTCCATAGATATGCAATAGGAAAAAAGGGAGAAGAATGTAAAAAGGCGGATTTGGGTCACATCAAAAGCTACTTTACTGAAAGACAAGAGCAAAAATACTGATATATACACTGCCGTTCAAAAGTTTGAAGTCAGTATGATTTTTATTATTGTTATTTTTTTTTTATGAATTATTTCTATGCAGCAAGGACACATTCAATTGATCAAAAGAAAAGACGTTGTTTAAAAAAAAAAAAAATATGAATGCTGTTCATCAAAGAAGCCTGAAAATAAATGTATCTCGCATTCCACAAAAATATTAAGCACAGGACCTATTTTCAACATGATAATAATAACAAATGCTTCTTGAGCACAAAATTTGTGTGCAATATACATCAGATTGTCAGCGAACAGACTGTGGCTGTTCCAAGGGAGGCTGAGACTAGTTAATATACTGCTAAATAAATAAAAATGCACTCAAAGAGTACATAAACATGCACACTCTCAGTCTCAAGCTCTTTCTCTCTCTCTCAGTCACACACAACACAAATGGCATGCAATTCTCAAACAGCTTTCAGCATCATTTGATGTTTAAGTGGCTAAAAACCTTGGAAAACAGCTTCAGAGAGACTGCAGTAACTCAAGCTTTCTCAAATGGTGATACCTAAGAAAAGTATCACTCTCCTCACCATTCACCCCTTAAATATCATTTTTATGCCTATACTTTAAGAGGACATATGTGCAGAACAAACACAAGGTCTTTAGTAGTGATTAAACTGTAGCACCACGAGAAATATGTGTAAACAGATATTGCATGAATAGCAGGAATATCTGAATACCTCACTGGAACGATGTCTGCTCTGGTATGCATCAAGGCCTCCATTTACACATATTTATGTAAATTTTTCCTTGCGTGATGATATTCAGTTGTCTTATGTAAGTTTAAACCTCAGGCACTTGTTTCTGTAAGGAATTAAACTATTAGATTGTAAGATAAGATGTAGATGTAGAGCCACTTCATGTTGAGGAATCATGACTATAACTTGTACATGCAGTGAATAAATACTGTAAATGTTCAATCTCAGGTTTATTTGATTTCGTTTTTCTTTAGCATAATTCTCAATGACTTATGACAAAAGCCCCTTACATAATCTTGACATAGTTTTTGGTCCTTCCCATTCAAATAGCAAACCACAACAATCCAACGATCCAATCAATTCCTGATAGACAAAATCAAGAGCTGCTTTCAATCATATATATATACACGTCACGATATAGGGAAAAGACTATCGCAACTTCTGTTTCATGCTGACTTTAACCCTCTGCTGTTGTTTGGTCATTTTAGACCAAAAATCTTAAAAATCACTACTTCATCAGAATGGTATGAAATTCTGTGACATTTAGAGCAGTCCCTAGTGACCAAAAAAAAACTTGATTCGAAAAAAGCTAAATGGTCGTAAAAATAATAGTCAGAATTGTGTTGTGCATGCATTTTTGAGCCAGAAGACTCAAATAAGAGGTTGGAATCAGGTTTGTTATAATCTAATAAGATAATTTTTGTTACATTTTGAAGTTGTGTGTAACAAAATGTCTTTCTGTGTTCAGGTTTGACTAGTAAAATTAATGCAAAAACTGACACTTCAAATCAACATTTCAAACAAAAAAAATCTAAACCTTGGCAAAAAGTAGTCTTTGATAATGTCTAAATATATTTCCAAATCCACAACTTAATAAAAATACATATTTATTTCTAAAAACAACTAGAGAATTTATAAGCCTTTTGCATTATAGGAACTACACCATGGCATTACATACGTTTTTCTTTTTTTACTCCCACCAGATGGCACTAATCTATGGAAACTTGTTTTAACCACTAAATGAAAAAACAAACAAGCTAATTGTGACTTTTAATCTCACAATTCTGACTTTACATCTCGCAATTTCCAAAATTTTTTCGCAGAATTGCGAGATTTAAACTCAATTGCAAATTCAAACAATTGCAAGTTATAAAGTCAGAATAGCGATTAGCAATTCTGACTTTATGTCTCACAATTCTGACTTTTTTGCTTTTTATAAACTCGCAGTTGTCTCATAAAGTCAGAACTGCGTGTTTTAAACTCGCAATTCTGGCTTTTTTTTCCTTAGAATTGTGAGCACTTCTGACTTGCGATATAAACTCACAATAAAAAAAAAGAAAAATTGCATGATAAAAACTTTAAATTCAGATTATATGAATTATATCTCACAATTCTGACTTCATATCTCACAATTCTGACTTTATATCTCGCAATTCTGACTTTATATTTCGCAATTCTGACTTTATAACTCACAATTCTGACTTTATATCTCACAATTCTGACTTTATAACTCACAATTCTGACTTTATATCACGCAATTCTGACTTTATATTTCGCAATTCTTACTTTATAACTCACAATTCTGACTTTATATCTCACAATTCTGACTTTATATCTCACAATTCTGACTTTATATCTCACAATTCTGACTTTATATCACACAATTCTGACTTTATATCACACAATTCTGACTTTATAACTCACAATTCTGACTTTATATCTCGCAATTCTGACTTTATATATCACAATTCTGACTTTATATCACACAATTCTGACTTTATATCACACAATTCTGACTTTATAACTCACAATTCTGACTTTATATCTCACAATTCTGACTTTATATCTCGCAATTCTGACTTTATATCTCGCAATTCTGACTTTATAACTCACAATTCTGACTTTATATCTCACAATTCTGACTTTATATCACACAATTCTGACTTTATAACTCACAATTCTGACTTTATATCTCGCAATTCTGACTTTATATCTCACAATTCTGACTTTATATCTCACAATTCTGACTTTATATCACACAATTCTGACTTTATATCACACAATTCTGACTTTATATCTCACAATTCTGACTTTATATCTCACAATTCTGACTTTACATCATGCAATTGTGTTTATATCTTGCAATTCTGAGAAAAAAAGTCGCAGTTACCTTTTTTATTTTTTATTTCATGGCAGAAAATAGCTTCCATACTAATCTAACTTCAAAAAATAAATAAATAAATAAATAAATAAATAAATAAATAAATAAATAAATAAATAAATAAATAAATAAATATATTATATATATTTTTTTTTGTATAAAAAAGAAAAAAATATATATATAATTGAAAAAAATATTTTTCATTGATTTTACTGAAAATAATAATAAAAAAAGTTACATTTCAGATATTTGGTCACTTTTGATCATGAATGCCACAAGTGTGACCCCCAAATGAACAATACCAGAGTGTTAACACAAAGGCAGGACTTACATTGTTACATAACAAGTTATTTCTGTCCATCTACTCTTCCTAATATTGTCTCTGCTCATAGTCAAGGTAAGCAGTAATCAGATTGTGTATTAATGCACAAGTATCATGTATAGGGTGACCATATACGCGTCCTGTCCAGGATTTCTAAGTTGCATAAAAAGTCCCAGTTTTGGTTTTGTTCTCATATTTGCGGAAGGTAACGACTAAAAAAATAATTTGATCAATAGCATGCATTATACATAATCAACCGATCGTGGCTTGCAAGAAGGCTGGATCTACAGAGAATGGTTAAAGCATTGCAAATACGACAACATTTTAATGTATTGCATGAAGAATGTTAATAAGAACAGTGGCTTGCACAGCCCTCCGTGTAGAAATCACGTTCCTAAATGGCGTTCTGGGAGCACATCAATATGACCACTTTCACAATTAAAGAGGCAAGGGCTCAAGCCATTTTAGGGAATTTAAAAATCCTGGAAAGGACGCGTCCTGGGAGAATGGCGCGTATGGTCACCCTAATCATGTATAGCCTTTAGGTACTGACTACTGACCTTTCTGTGAAATTCTAGAAGTGGATAAAACAATACCGTCGTCTTATGTCAACCTTTATGGCTGATATTGTACCAACAAAGTCTGATAATCTTTTCACAGTTCACTCCAACGTTCCAATACATATCAATACGCTTTTCTAAATCAAAAAGGGAGGAGAGAGTGACCATAATGCCCCTTGGACCAAAGAATTCGTTCAGGTAAAATAGAGTCATCCGTCAATCTGAAAAGGTCATTGGCTGTGGCACTGTGACAAGCCCTTTCCAGATAATCCATTAATCTCCAAATTCAAATTGTCATTCTTCATCCTTATTACAGCAGGGTCCAGTTACCAGCCTGCTGCCGACCCTCCTCATTTCCATACACTAGCCTCATCCTCAGAAGACCTCTACGGAGAGGATTAAAGATGGCAAAAGAAAGAGAGAGAGGGAGGGAGAAGGAAAAATGGATGACTGAAAGAAAGTTGATGAGGATGAACTTAGTGAGCTGCCTCGGTGTCTGTATTTCGGATACCTTCTAAAGGTGCGCTCACTAGGTTCACCCTGCAGCAGGTGACAATAAAGTGCTTGAACTTGAACATATAGTTTTGCTCTGCGAACTTTCACAGGTGAAATCCAGTCATTTCTTAATTTAATGCAGTTAAAAACCCCAAAAATGTACAAATTAAAACATAAACTAAATGTACATACTGTACTGGTACAATATGAGCTTCAGAACGTGATGCAGAACTTTCAATTTTATTTTAATCACGAAAAAAACCAAAATGCATTTAGTTTCATAAAATTAATCCTAAACCACCTGCTAGCTAAGATATTGTATATCACACGTTTTTGTCACTATAGAGTAACAGTATATCTACAAGAACATATCACGCAATACTAAATAAACTAGCGTCCCAGCACACCCAAATCCCGTTTGTTTGATGACGCCGTCCAAACACAGCAGCCCTGATCCCTTCAAAGATCTCTCCCGGCCACAAAGAAAACCTCACACATTTCAAGCACTCAGCACGTTCGGTTCATCTAGCCCAAGAGTCTGTTTGTACAGCAGGTTATGGGCTAGAAAAAAAAATCTTTATGCAAGCTGTTTCTCCGTACAAACACAGAAGCGGTGCAGCTCCAGAGCTCACTGTCATTACAGATGACAGCATCGCCCAATGGGAGTCAGCTCCACTGGAGAGGGAGGCAGCCGGGCTGAGAGGGGTTTGGGAGCGGGGGGTGGGTTGTTTGAGCTGTATGGATTCATGGATGGATGGATACATGGATGTGAAGGGAAAAGAATGCATGGATGGATAGTGTGGAGAGGAATGACAATGGAATGAGAGGGCAAAGCCTGCCGCATGTGCAGGAAATGAGCACATGGGGCGCTGGGCTGAACGCTGCACCGTCTGGTAGGCAATTACTAGGCATGTGTGTGTCTTCCCAGGTTAGATCTTGGAGCACAGAGAGCGGCTGTGACAGATACACACACAGCTGTGGGAGGGGAAATGTGCCGTGACCAGACTTCACTGTACTTCCAGTGCTTGGGAATGGAAATCTAATGGATGTGCGCGCAGTGTGGTTCTTCTTTGTCATGGGATTTTTCGGCTCTCCCTGTTTTTCATCAGCAAAATAACAAGCAAAAAACAATCATGATCTTGAGGAATAGCATGGCATTTACTATGGTTCAGTCGTTTTATTTGCAGTGAAAACGTTGTATGGTTTGGGCAGGGATATTAGCTCATAAATTCTGTTTGTAATTAATGTACAAACGTGTGTCAGATATTTGCTTTAAATGCGGATCTGGTTTGAATCATTTGCAGATCAAAAAGAATGTCATGACAATCCTGAACGGCTCATGGCACCACCAGAAAGAAAAACAGTCCCAAACCTACTCTAAAAACGCTAAAAATGAAAAACATACCCTAGAACATACCCCCCCCCCAAAAAAAAAAACTGTAAAAATATCAAATAAATAAATAAAATAAAACATGATATACAGTACCTGAGTATCAAAACTAACTAAAAAGTATTTTTGTATTTTTGTTTCAGTAAAATTCAAATTATAAATATATTCATTAAATCAGTACATGTATCCTGTTTAATGGATTTTTACTGGAGAAATAATTATATTAATTTTATATATATATATATATATATATATATATATATATATATATATATATATATATATATATATATATATATATATATATATATATATTAGTGGTGGGCCGTTAACGGCGTTAACGTGCTGCGTTAACGCGAGACTCTTATCGGGCGATAAAAAAAATATCGCCGTTAATCTATTCTCAAAGTTGGGTTGGGAGCTGGGTCTATTCTACGCAAGTTATGATGACTTTCACCTTGATATTTTAGCGCGGATGTATACCTAACCGAACTGACCCTTCGCAAAGAACCACCAGCCCCCCTTAGTTACTGTTGATTTGGTCGACAAGCCGTGGTGCTGTCAGGCCCGTCACGTCACACAGTGATAAATGCATCACGGAGCAGAGGACACTGACAAGACAAAGCAGTTAACTTATGATATTTAACAAAGTCCCAGCTTTAAAACTGTGTAGTTTTTTAAGAAATTCAAACAATAAAACCCGTTTTCTTTAATGTGTCGTGACCATGGTGGTGACAGATTGCTGTAGCGCCTCAGCTCAAGAGGCTCGTAAACCGATCATCTCTTACTACGAATCCATTTATAGCATCAAATAACCATGAATGAACATGAGAATCAGTGTTGTTTCAAACGCGGAAAGATGTCAATATACAAAATATAATATACAAAACTCCACTGAGGTTAATCTAACTCCTATCTGCTTTGTCGGACAAAATGGTGGATTACTTTTAGTCATTTGCTGCGTTCCAATTCGCCTACTTACACATATAACATTAAATAAATATTTTCTATCAGTTTGAACTGATTATTAGTCACTCAAACAACCTCTCAGCCTCTATCGTGCATATTCGTCATGTTTTGTAGTTTTTAACACTTTTTACTCGTGTTTGTAGTTCTGAACTGAATCCTCGTCCATTGTGCAATGGGTTGTGGGCAATATTAGCCTCAATAGTGTGCACGGATCCACACTTCGTAAATCTACCGGAAATAGTAGACCATCCGGGGACTTTTGGCATACTTTCTTTTCAACATACTATGCTTTGGCACACACTTATTTTAATCTCACATACTATTTAGGATGGATAGTACGGACATTGGGACGCAGGGACAATTTGGGTATCTCACATATTCTGAATGTCTTCGGCAGAATTCAAATGAGCCATTTTAATCTAGATTAATCTAGATTAATTCCAAAATTATATATATTTATAATATATATATATATAATTATATATATATAAATCAAATATAAATCAAATATATATATAATTTATTTATTTATATAAATTTCCAGTACAAATCCAATTATAAATACATTCAATAGATTTTTAAATATATAATGAATTTTTACTGGGAAATTTTTTTTTAAAAATTATTTTTAAAAATTCCAGTAAAAAAGTTTTGGGGTTTTTTTCAGTAAAAATCCAATTCTAAATATATTAAATAGATTTTTCAATATATTTATTTATTTATTTATTTATTTAATCCAGTAAAAATCCAATTCTAAATATATTAAATAGATTTTTCAATATATTTATTTATTTATTTATTTATTTAATCCAGTAAAAATCCAATTCTAAATATATTTTGTAAATCAATACATGTATCCTGTTTAATGGATTTTCACTGGATTTGTTTTTTGATTTTTTGTTTTTTGTTTTTTTTTCTCATTTAAAATGTGTATGTGTTCTTGATTTCGAAATCATTTTAAAAGTAATTAAAATAAAGTGTAATTTATATTAAAATAAATAATAATGTGAATTTACCTTGTTTCAAGGATTTTTAGATATTTTGACTGGAAAACAAGTCAATGTAGAACCAGAGATTGTAAAGCAGTGCTATATGCCACACAGTACATTTCAAGGTTTTTTATGAAAAAAAAAAGGAAAATATTTAATTTAACATAATTAAAATATAATATTAATATTAAATATTTGTAATGTTGCCAAAAATGATCCCTTCCTCTCTGCTCTTGCCTGTCATACCTTTACTGATTATACTGTCAATAAAAATGGAGAAAAATAAATCAAATATTTTCTCTGCACTGCTAACTTTTTATATGCATGTTTTCCTTTCTGTTTTTTATCACAGAATCCTAAATCTTCTCACTAACCTCTCAATGGCACAGACATCCAAAAGCAAGTACACATCCAGGAAAGCAGAACCAAACAGCCCTGGCATACTTCCTTATATTGAGGATGAAAGATGGACCCAGGAACTGCACGGAAGGTTCTGGGCAGATTTAAAAGAGAGAGATGAATGAAGTCAAAACGGGTGAGTCAGTGCCTGGAGTGTCTCACGGTTTGCAGTGTGTCATTGCTGATTACTGTAGCACACTCAAGCACAATCAGGTTTATTAATCAAGAGGAAGATGGAAGCTATGGGGACGAGACGATGACCCTTCAAGCTGTTCGTGAAGTGCGAGATGACCTGCATCACATCACTGCCACACTGAATTTCTGGACCAGGGAAAGGAACGGATATAAATAACCATGTCCCTGTTGGACTCTATAACTGTAGAGTGTGGATGAGTTATTCTGGCACAGAGAATGTGTTAGTACAGGTGAAGAAGTCAAACCTTGGTTATTTTCAGTTTTAAAAATACATTATTTAAAAGACTAGGAAATTTCCCTGGAATCAATTACACCCACTGATAGCACAGTTCAAGATCAAAGTATTTGAAAATCAAGAAAAAAGATAAAGGTACAAGCTATCATGGTTCGATGCAAGCAGTCAGACGACAAATACAGTCAGTCACAGGTAAACCTCACTCCAATCCAGTAGGGGGCGTGTGAGGTAATGCAATGCTTTTTGCTAACCGCTACAATAGGAAAAAGCGCAGAAGAAGAACAGAGGATCTATGCATAGATATGTTTACAGGTAATCTCTAAACCAGTGTTTCATCCGCAGAAAGACATCAATAAAACAGCTTGAGAATAATATCTGACGTAGCATCACATTTACCTCAAGCAAGTCATTTAGTGTCCACAGCATGTTAGTTCACTGGAGAAATGAACTCTTTCACTAAATATATGCACTATATGAGCTTATATATTCATTCTATTTACATTACCTGTTAGTAATGTCTTAATTACTATTATTAATATGTTTAAATAATTTTGTCATGAAAACAAGTTATGACAGTAACTGTGTAAATTGTCATATTTCAAAAATGAATTGGAGTAATAATTTAAAAGTTAATGCAAAACCTGCCTTATGTGCAATTTACATATTTGTCTATTTATTTATTTGATTGTTGATTATTATATCTAAAAATAAATAGCAGCTGAATGTAATAGTTTGGCTTCTGTTGTTAATTATAACCTTTAATATTATAGTAATGTGCAAGAAAAGGCTCCCTGTATATCGTTTACAGCATTAACTTAGATTATTTTAATCCATTAAAAAAAAAAAAAAGAAAAGTTAATTATAATTGAATTTATTTAAAGAGAGAGACACAATTTGTTCAATAAACCACTGTTGAAACGCTTTTAGCCTACAATACTTTTTTCTCCAATTGCCATCCAAAGAACATGCCAACACATGAAGATAAAGAAAGCTAAACATCTGTATTCATAACCTTAGCTGAGGTTTCAAGAACTATTTGTAGACTGTCTTTGCTGAAACAGGCCATAGATTAGACACAAGACTTAATTAAAAGACGTAATAATCTTGGAAATCTACTTACAAAGACTTAACATAAATTCCACTTAATTCAGTAGAGGCCAGAAAGCACTGGATATGTGTAAAGTCAGATTATCTTCAGCTCAACATGCTTGTTTTTTTCCTCTATCAATGCTGTCAAATGCTTTGGCAGTTTTCTTTTTCCCCTCAAATCCTGCTGGTGAGGAGGTTTACTGCTTGAACTCGGTTCAGGATAGGTGAGCATGGCCCAGTGAGCCCCTGCTGGAAGACGGCATAACTACATCACACAACTGCCTGCAAAAAAAGCATCTTTCTCCAATGATTTCATTATTGAAAATAATGTATTTCATTATATTATAGATATTTTAGAAGTGCCTTTATATTATATTATATTATATTATATTATATTATATTATATTATATTATATTATATTATATTATATTATATTATATTATATTATATTATATTATATTATATTATATTATATTATATTATATTATATTATATTATCAACAAAATAATTATTTCCGTCAGTGAAAGACTGTGATACAGCCTCAAAAATGTATTCTTTTTTTTACAGTTTCACAGCAATATGTTCTTCTCTGATGTATTTGATTTGATTTGCGTAACCTTTAACGAGAGAAAGGTACGAGTCCCCTGGTGTAAATCTCAATCAACCTCCTTATGAGAGGACAATTAAAGGGGAAAAAACGAATGAAACACTAATTATCATTCAAATTAAGAGGGTAATAATCAGGTCATTTTTAGATTTTTTCAGTGGCTGCGCCCAGTCAAGAGAGTATGGCCATTAATTGACGCCCAGCATGAAACTAAGAGCTAAAAATACATTAAAACTGTCAGTATGCCCTCTGCTCTAGTTCATTCAGCAGTGCTTCATTCAGCACACAGCGGTAACGCACAGAGCTGACTACTTATACACCTCAAGGTTATAACAGCGAACAGAGAGAGTGAGAGATGACTATATACTGGAGTTTCTCCTCATGACCTTGTGCACTTAACAATTATCTTGTGCTGCTATGATAATTGAAAAAAACTTTGCTTTATTACTAAAGAAAAATTATTTTATCAGTTTGGATTTTGACATGCACTGCACATCAAAACACATATACACAAGCTGTATGAACAGCACTGCCCTGGCCTGAAACTCTCTGACGCTATAGCCCGCTTGTCATATTCTGTCTAATATCTGACCTTTTTGCATTAATCACTCCCAGTCTTCAGTGAGGGAGAAGCATTTTCATTCATGCATCCCATACTTCCAGCAAATGTTCCTAGCTTTGACCATGATGCACTGCTTTGATTTGTGTGTGATGGTGAGCCTTTCGGTGTCAATGAAAGAGAGAGCGGTAGTGAAGGGACCACACAGACTGTCTCCTGACTGACCATTCATTAAAACTTCATCACTTGTTTGATATGTCCAGCTTTGGTATTTTTTGTATTGTGCACAGTTAGACTGGCTATAATAACAAAACACCACCATTTTGTTCCTACATATTGCAGTAATGACTTGCATTTCTGAAAGTATCAGAACAGAAAGCTGTAGCCTATAAAAGTGTTTCATATTTCATGAAAAATGAGTCAACAGCACCAGAAGGCTATCTTTCTCTGTGTTTCATCCACATATGCTCTCGAACAGCTTCTCAGAAGCTAAAAATAATATTTTGTGAAACAATGGTGATATCACACATGAAATTATATAAAAACAATGTGAAAATGATATTCAGCCACTCACACAGGAAGAACATTCTAGTCTCAAAGGATCCAAATACTTTGATTATTTTGCCCATTAATTTGATGCATATATAGACAGACAATCTGAACCACACTAATGCTCTGATGTTCTTTAAAAGCAAAAAGCAACACATTTCATTTGTTTAGGTTAGAGTTAAAGGTGCAGTAAGTGATTTCTGAGAAACACTGTTGATATGTGAAATCAGCCCAAACAGACACACTCCTCCTTTCATTGCTCCGCCCCCAAAATGCACTAACACGCAATGCAAGACTGGAGACTCTTTATCATAGCTAAAGCTAGAGCTTTTGAGTGGACACGCCTCCAAATGCTGACTGGCTCACTCTCTCTCTCTCTCTCTCCTCCCCCATCATGTGTGGACACGCCCCCTAATGCTGACTGGCTCTCTCTCTCTCTCTCTCTCTCCTCCCCCATCATGTGTGGAAACGCCCCCTAATGCTGTTTGGCTCACTTTCTCTCCTGCCCCATCATGAGTGGACACGCCCCCTACTGTTGATTTGCTCACTATCTCCTCCCCCATCACGAGTGGACACGCCCCCTACTGCTGACTGGCTCACTCTCTCTCCTCCCCCATCATGAGTGGACACACCCCCTACTGCTGATTGGCTCATTCTCTCTCCTCCCCCATAATGAGTGGACACGCCCCCTACTGTTGATTTGCTCACTATCTCCTCCCCCATCATGAGTGGACACACCCCCTACTGTTGATTTGCTCACTATCTCCTCCCCCATCATGAGTGGACACGCCCCCTACTGTTGATTTGCTCATTCTCTCTCCTCCCCCATAATGAGTGGACACGCCCCTACTGTTGATTTGCTCACTATCTCCTCCCCCATCATGAGTGGACACACCCCCTACTGTTGATTTGCTCACTCTATCTCCTCCCCCATCACGAGTGGACACACCCCCTACTGCTGATTGGCTCATTCTCTCTCCTCCCCCATCATGAGTGGACACGCCCCCTACTGCTGACTGGCTCACTCTCTCTCCTCCCCCATCACGAGTGGACACGCCCCCTACTGTTGATTTGCTCACTATATCCTCCCCCATCATGAGTGGACACGCCCCCTACTGTTGATTTGCTCACTTTATCTCCTCCCCCATCATGAGTGGACACACCCCCTACTGCTGATTGGCTCACTCTCTCTCCTCCCCCATCACGAGTGGACACACCCCCTACTGTTGATTGGCTCTTTCTCTCTCCTCCCCCATCATGATTGGACACACCCCCTACTGTTGATTTGCTCATTCTCTCTCCTCCCCCATCATGAATGGACACGCCCCCTACTGTTGATTTGCTCATTCTCTCTCCTCCCCCATCATGAGTGGACACACCCCTTACTGTTGTTGTGCTCACTATCTCCTCCCCCATCATGAGTGGACACGCCCCCTACTGTTGATTTGCTCATTCTCTCTCCTCCCCCATCATGAGTGGACACACCCCCTACTGTTGATTTGCTCACTCTATCTCCTCCCCCATCATGAGTGGACACACCCCCTACTGTTGATTTGCTCATTATCTCTCCTCCCCCATCACGAGTGGACACACCCCCTACTGCTGACTGGCTCACTCTATCTCCTCCCCCATCACGAGTGGACACACCCCCTACTGTTGATTTACTCACTCTATCTCCTCCCCCATCATGAGTGGACACACCACCTACTGTTGGTTTGCTCACTATCTCCTCCCCCATCATGAGTGGACACACCCCCTACTGTTGATTTGCTACTACTTTCTCCTCCCCCATCATGTTTGGACACGCCCCTACTGTTGATTTGCTCACTATCTCCTCCCCCATCATGAGTGGACACGCCCCCTACTGTTGGTTTGCTCACTATCTCCTCCCCCATCATGAGTGGACACACCCCCTACTGTTGATTTGCTCATTCTCTCTCCTCCCCCATCATGAGTGGACACGCCCCTACTGTTGATTTGCTCATTCTCTCTCCTCCCCCATCATGAGTGGACACGCCCCTACTGTTGATTTGCTCATTCTCTCTCCTCCCCCATCATGAGTGGACACGCCCCCTACTGCTGACTGGCTCACTCTCTCTCCTCCCCCATCATGAGTGGACACACCCCCTACTGTTGATTTGCTCATTCTCTCTCCTCCCCCATCATGAGTGGACACGCCCCTACTGTTGATTTGCTCATTCTCTCTCCTCCCCCATCATGAGTGGACACGCCCCCTACTGCTGATTTGCTCACTCTTTCTCCTCCCCCATCATGAGTGGACACACCCCCGATTTGTGAACAAATTCTTGAGTGTGAAATATTCATTAAACAGAGTGAATGACTTTCTCACAATTCAGTTTGATGTTTTCTTTTCACGTTTTTTAAAGTTCAAAGAGATAATTCGCCAAAAAATGAAAATTCTGTAATCATTTGGTCACCCATTTTTAGAGAATTAATCTTGAATTGAATTTTTCATTTTTCAAAATGCTTTTCCTGTTTTAAGCATAAACTAAATGTAATGAGGTTTATGCTTAAATCCAGGGAAAACTATTTTTCAGTATAGACTATATACTCTCTGATACCCTCATGTCATTCCAAAACTTTCTTTCAAAGAACATCATGCAGTTTTGGAATGACATCAGGTTGAACAAAATGTTCAATTTTGAGCTAACTATTCAAATTTTTAACAATCCAAAGTAATATCTAACCTCAGCTGCTCTTTTCACTAATCAGACATTTTGAGAATCTAAAAAAAGCATCTAAATAGCAAGAATTACGGAGCATTAATGAGAAACGGAGAGAGAAAGAACGAGCTAAAGGAACACACAAGAGACTGTCTTCAGCATTCAGACAGCCAATTGACCTTTTCACAACATTGGGTCTGGCCACAGCACAAGCATTTCACACCACAGACAGGGTGGAAGAGCTGCCATCACAACAAGTGACTGGATGAGAAGGGGCTGTGTCCTGAACGAATACCAAGCAGGGCTGGACAGATGGTGCCCTCTCAGCTAGAGGAACCCCGTGGCCCGAGCTCAGAGTGCCACTGGGCCTTGGCAGCCAGAGAAGGTTTTAAAGGGGTCACAGGGGCATCTGGAATCGTGGCAGTGCTGGAGGAGGGGACCTCAATCTATAATCTCTCTGGCAGCACAGCAAAACTTCCTGTTTACCTTTAAACTCCTTTAAACTTCTCAGGTCCTGATAGAGGAGGAGACAGACGGGAGGTCGGGAGTTATCGCCAAGGCTCTGGTTTCAATCTTTGTCTGGGCTTTGGCTTTATTTATGTGCGTGTACGGGGTGAGGGGAGGGTGCGCGTCTGAGATGAGGTCATTCTGTCGTGGATTACTTACAGATTGCACACAGTGATATGGTTTAAAAAAAATCTAAAATATTTCTCTTAATCAGTCTTATTTTGTATTTTTTTACAATTAAGATTCATTTCATATTTGAGAAGTAATACTGCATTGTACGGAAGCCCTGAACCGCATGGGGGGGAAAAGGAAAAAGAAAACTTATGGAGAGGTGGGGGAGGGGAAGAAAACTTATCTCGTTATTTTGACATAAGTCATTATTTCGAGATAAGTCGTTATTTAGACATAACTCGTTATTTCTACATAATAACTCGTTATTTCGAGATATTGTCATTATATTTTAACATAACTTGTTATTTCAACATAATAACTCATTATTTCGATATTGTTGTTATTTCAACATAACTCATTTCAACATAAGTCATTATTTCGAGATATCAAGTCGTTATTTAGACATAACTTGTTTTTTCAACATAACTCATTATTTCGAGATAGTAAGTCATTATTTCAACATAACTCGTTATTTTGCGATATTGTCATTATATTTTGATATAACTAGTTATTTCAACATAATTCAGTATTTTGAGATATCAAGTCGTTATTTCGACAACTTATTTCAACATAACTCGTTATTTCGAGATTTAAGTCATTATTTCGACATAATATCTCGTTATTTCAACATAACTTATTTCAACATAAGTCGTTATTTGAACATAATATCTTGATATTTCGACATACCTCGTTATAATATATCATGTATAACTAGATTAAAAAGTTTGAAGACAAATTTTAAGTTGGCTTGAAAAAGCCTAGCTATAAAGTTTGAAGTAGTTTTAAAAGTTTGAAATTTGAAAGTTTTCAGTTTGAAAGTTTTAGTTTAGATTAGATAGATAGATAGATAGATAGATAGATAGATAGATAGATAGATAGATAGATAGATAGATAGATAGATAGATAGATAGATAGATAGATAGATAGATAGATAGATAGATGATAGATAGATGATAGATAGATGATAGATAGATAGATAGATAGATAGATAGATAGATAGATAGATAGATAGATAGATAGATAGATAGATAGATAGATAGATAGATAGATAGATAGATAGATAGATAGATAGTTCTAGTTTAGTTCTGTTTCCCCGTGTGTTTGATTCATGATTCTGTTCACCTGTCATTCAGTTAATTATCTCATTTAATCTGTGTATTTATCCTCTCTGTTTTCTTCTGTTCAATTGTGCATTCTCGTGTAAGTTAAGTGGTTGTGTTATGTTTCTCTCCAGCGACTTCCTTAGTGGATTCAAACACAGTAAAGCCTGTTTTGATTTTCCATTCGTTAGTCGTGAGCTTTGATTGTGACCGCCTGTGACATGGTGGCAGAGTAAAAATGAGAATTATACTACAATATCTTTATAAGAAATTCAACGCCATGGTCCGGCACAGATACAGAATACATTATCAAGTAATAATGCCATGTAAAACATATAATAATAAAAATCAATACCAATTAAAACAATAAATAAATTTTGTATTGCACTGCAGAAGCATCTAAGATTCATTGAATGTCTAATTTAGAGATCTCAGTGAAACCGCTGTCAACAAGTGATATTTTTCTCAGTATTACACATGCATCTCTGTCATTACACTGCAGTCTGTTTAGTCTCACTGCTGTAATCATGGCTGTCTAAGCAGCTGAAGCCGCTGTGTGCTTTTACTGCACTCGTTTTAAATAAACAGTTTTCTCTCTGATGGCAATGGTGGCTGTTGTTTTAATGTGTCTTAATCAGTGCACCATTTTATGTTTGGAACTGCTGTGGGAGGCACCGATAACCGTCTTAGATTCACTACTAATTCTGAATTCCATCAATGATGTTTAAAACTTAATTAACAGAAGATCAATTGTGTTTACACTGTAAAATGGTACAGGCAAATTTTAATTAGAATATCCATACATTATTAATTGCGTTAACAAGATCTGAAATTAGGAACAGACTACAGACTGTTTCAATTAAAAAACATCAGTCAGGGAACAGAGAGAGAGAGAGAGAGAGAGAACAGAATCAAACTGAATTCATAATTAATTTGAAATGATTCACTGACCCAGTAAGATGGAAGCTTAAACATTACTGATTTTGATGAAAAGTTGTTTTGAATAAGAGTGACTCTGTGATTGACGCTTTGATGTAAGCGCATGAAACTGTGCAAAATCTGAATTATTGTTTATAACAAGCTGACTGTTTTTACACTTGCTTATTTCATAGATCTTTAAGTCGATAATTGGAAGACGCTAATTTGCATGATAGTAATGAGGTCGCCGACAGTAACTCGCTGTTGTTACACAAACTCCATTTTGTCAAAATCTATTATATTAAACAGATACTCTGACAAATAAGAGCCCTCTATTACAGATATAATGTGTGAGAGCTTCAGCATGACTGACAAACTGTGCCGGCAATTTGCTGTCAGATTGAGTTTGTTTTTGCTCCTTTTCTGTAATTCTTGTCAACAATTGGAAAGGCAAAAAAATAAGAAGGTTTCTTCTCACCTCTCACTTACACTAGAGCTGTCAGAAAAATTTAAAGGATTAGTTCATTTCTGAATGAAAATCCTGATAATTTACTCACATGTCATCCAAGAGGTTCATGTCTTTCTTTCTTCAGTGGAAAAGAAATGAAGGACATCATTCCAGGATTATTCTCCATATAGTGGACTTCACTGGGGTTCAACGGGTTGAAGGTCCAAATGTCAGTTTCAGTGCAGCTTCAAAGAGCTCTACATGATCCCAGACGAGGAATAAGAGTCTCATTTAGAGAAACCATCAGCCATTTTATAAAAAAATACATAAAAATTATATACATTTCAACCACAAATGCTCGTCTTGCACTGCTCTGTGATTATGTTATCATGCTGGAAAGGTCACGTGTGACATAGGCAGACGTAGCAATCCAGTGTTTACAAAGCAAACATGCAAAGATTAAGTCAAACAACCTTTACAAAAAAAGGTCAAACAACAATGTTGGACGATATTGAAGTTCGAGAAGAAAATGAGATGGGGTTTTTCACTCTACCACGGTACTTCCACCTAAGTCACGCGTGACCTTTCCAACATGATTACATAACGTGTGGCGCATTGCAGAGCAGTGCAAGACAAGCATTTGTGGTTAAAAAGTATATAATTTTATGTTTTCCCTAAAAAACCTTCATTTCTTTTCAACTGAAGAAAGAAAGACATGAACATCTTAGATGATATGGGGGTGAGCAAATGATCAGGAAATTGTAATTCTGAAGTGAACTAATCCTTTAAAGGGGACAAAATTTTGCTTCTTTTTTTTTTTTGCTCATCCTTTTATAGCTATGTATAAAGACCCATTTACTGTAAAATATTATACAAATGTGAATAAATGACAATTGCCCTCACACTTATAGTTCAAGCATCAGGCATAAACACTTTGAAGAGTGTTATCAGTGTAACTGTTTTCATGTTATACATTGGAGACTAAACAAATGTAATTAATTTCACAGTAAAAGAGCAAAGAATGCCCCAGCAGTGGAGATCTAGTCATGGTTTACAGTCAGTGGGTGGAGGGCTGTCCTCTGTTCTCTCAGATACGCAGATATCCTCATCTAACCTCATGCATGTCCTCAGACAACCTTTAACTGTCACAACAAGGAATACTTATGGGGAAATGATTGTTGAGTGAAATAACACTATATATATATATTAGGGGTGTAACACTTCACAGAAGCACCTCATTCCGGCGATTATTTTGGTGCGGATCCAAGAGTGATTGTCGTGTTCACATATGCCTAAATGAAGCAAACTAAGGGAGAAAACGTGTCATGTTCTGAAACACAGGTGTAAAAACGTCCTCAGCCACACATCGCCTGAACAGGCCACACACACATATGAAACTAGCGCTGAGGTTTAGACAGATGTAACTCGCATAAAGTGCCACTCTTCACACATTACATCCACTTTATATTCCAGGCACACGACACTTAAGTAAAAAAGATGGTCACCCCAGGGAGGGCTCTTAATCGATCATGTGTCTGCCTGCTAGAAAGTGATTGACATGGCTGATGTAGTCCTCAGTGCGTCTCTCAGGACCTCAGTCACTGCTACACACTTAATTGGTTTCCGTACCGATGCAGTGGGTCAGAGATAATCGACCGGCCCTACAACCCTTATATGACCACATTCTCCCACAAGGGTCCGCTTATTGCATCGAGTCATCCAGCACATGTCGATGCTCTGATGATTAATTCCGATGTCTAATTATTAAGGTATCAGATCTGCCGCTTTTGTCACAGATGTGCTGAGATGTTTAATGGGACAGGCTACATGACCCAACTGAATGACGGGACACACTGCTGTCATGTGACAGCCTTTGTCTTATCCAGTGTATATCTAAAACTGGCTGTCAAAGTGAAAAATTGCTACATATGTAACGTCAAAGCATGAACAAAATATATGCAACTTAAATTGGATACACAGGAGTAGTCGAAAATGTATGTTAAACTCAGCACATGCGATGAAGAAGCTCATTTACTGAGATGCAAATCATGAGCTGATGGCGTGAACATGATGCGCTTCTTTCTGAAACCCGACACAACCTATTTAATTAGATCACAGCCCTTGATGTGTGAGAAGCACACTAAGCTATATCATGATTTTGTTTTCCGTTTGATTAACAGATGCTTTGCCAAAGCAATGGCGCAAAACACAATGTTAGTCATCTTTTAGGTTCATTACTGTGGCCGGATAGGTTAAATAATGTGTTGGCTCGACAAAAAAAATACATAAATAAATAAACGCAACAGTTTGCATCATTCTTTTGAATTTAGCTACACTGAACTAGCTACATTGAGTTAGAGGAACTTAGGAACAGTATCCCTGGAACCAGCTGGTCTAATCTTTTCTATTTCAGCATAACTTATTTAACATGTATATTTAATGAACAAGTAAGACTGTCACTGGCATTAGCGCAGTCATTGCTTGTAGAGTCAAAGGAGTGTTTACCTTCATGTATCTACTCTTCAGCACAATGGTAACCACAAATCATTAAACACTAACAGGTCTTTCCCTTTACTGAAATTATATAAATTAACACTTAATTCCAACATTTATTGTCCTTATCCAGTACTATGCAAAGCATGCTGGGAACTAGAAATCCACTGTCCAATTTTCAAAGTTATCAAGACAATTTCATTAAGTTACTACAACTATTTAAAAAAAAAAAAAAGCCAATTAACGCAATAATTTGATTTTAAATTACAGACAATATTAAGTTGACGTAATGCTCAACAATATTATGTCAACAAAACTACAAAATAATGTTTGCAACTTAAAAGGTTTAATTAACGGGGTCCTTGATTATGATTTCATTTTTTTTTTTAACTTTAGTTAGTGTGTAATGTTGCTGTTTGATCATAAACAACATCTGCAAAGTTACTACGCTCAAAGTTCAATGCAAAGAGAGATATTTTCTTTTACAGAAATCACTTTTTAAGGACTACAATGAGCATTTTCCCGGGTTGGTGACATCACTAACCCTAAAATTTACATAAACTCCGCCCCCAAGAACACACAGCAAAGGGGGCGGGGCCATGTTGGGCTGCTTTAGAGAAGAGGAAGAGTTGTTGTAGTCGAGTGTTGTTCATTTTACGCCGGACTGCTTCACAAACGAGGGTCAATTCAACACTAAAGATGAACATGACGCACATGCTAGTGGATGAGTTGAATCAACTCCACAGCAACTACATAAATTTATCCACTAACCATTCAGAAACGTCTAAAAGTTGTAACTTCTTCCTGAGTCTCTCCATCAGTGTCGACTCCGGTTTGAACAATGTAAGGCTGAACACTTTCCTCATTTTGGCTGCGTGAGATTCTCCAGCTTTGTTGTTGTTGAGCTGTTAAAGCTCCGCCCTCTTCTGTTCATTAAACACCTTTGTACTACCATTGGTCCGTGGCGATTACATAATAGGTAGATGTGCACAGAGGCTCCGCCTTCTTCCTCGACGAAAGTTGTGTTTGTTTTGTTATTGAAAGGAAAGCATGCAGCACCCATTTAATATTCCTTTTAACGTCGCTCTCGGCAGAAACTGGAAAAGCTACACTGTTTTAAAAGCAACTGAGCTTCAGTTAAGCTACCGAAGTTAAGTAGTTAACTAAACTTCCTTAAGTAAGTAGTGTTGCTACTTGTGGTTCGCTACTCCCCAACACTTCAACTCATGAACTTGTGAGCTTTCTTCCCCCAATGTGCTTGAAAATGATTTACTTTTGGTTAGTCTGAAAGATGTTAAACATTGCATGAAGGCATAAATAGAGATTATATATTAGTGAATAAAACTACATTGTGAATCGACTGGACTAGCAAGTTTTATGGCCCAACTTTCAGCTGGAGGGCTGTTCCTGAGAGTGTTGTCAAATCCAATAGCATGTCTGTATATCAGGGGAGATCGTTCAAGCAAAGACTCCGATCCATGACGCATTTTATTAACCTTCAAGATGGTGGACATTTTTTTGGACGTGTGGAGACTTGTCATATTTCCCCCGTGGCTCTGTAGTGCAATTTCCTGCTCTTCACATTTTTCATCCCGCACTCAATAATTTATTAAAGGGGGAACAGTTGTTTAAAGCTGAAGAGTACTGTCAGACACACTGACTAATTCATTCTTTAATCTTCAAGACAATTTCATTCATCAAAGTCTATGCCACACTTACTGTATAACACCCCTTGAATTAAACACGTCCGACTGCATTACCTACAGAGTAAACAACCCACTGGGCTCTGACACTAATGAGCATTATGAAGAAAGTCTTGTCTGAAGACCGTACATGCAAGGTGCTTCCCCCAAGAGAGGCTGAGCACAAACAAGTGACCTTCCAAGTTTTCAGACCTGAAACCAAACCTCCTAATATGACGTTCCTCCAATATTGTTTCTAGTAGAACCCAGTAATTAAGCCTCCATCATTGATTCCAGCTGAAACCTAATGCACCAAAGCTGCGCTTTAATGTGACCCGTGCAGGATCCGGTTTCCCCTGGATGTGCAGAGCAGCACTTCGCTGCCTTGTATACGGCCATTTAGAAATCAATCCCGACTGTGCTGCTAATTCATTCTATCAGTATCCCAATGATTTTATCTGCGGTGTGGAGAGCTCCGCTAGGTCCCCACGCACAGGCCAGGACAGGGCATGAGCCGATAAAACAAGATAAACAAGTATCGAGCTTCTCAACTGAAAAGTCACCGGCTGAACCAGAAGAGATGAGGGACGGGCGAGGCTGGGTGGATCACAAACACTGGACCCTACAGGGGCTGGGAAACTGATACAGATGAACATAGTCCGGGAAGTGGATTGAGCTCCGTCTACACTTCAAAAAGAGGTCTTTTCCGGACCTTCATTTCATGCAATGAAATATAACGACGAGGAGTCTTATTACGAAAAACTGAAACAGACCTCCACGCCGGCTCCAACATAGAGACAGATTTCAGATAAAGGAAGGCAGACCTACCGGCACGGACAATGTCAGAAGAACTGTACTCTGACTCAAGCGAAATTTTTGATCGGATTTAGTTCCATATAAACATAAACCAGTCTTCCTGGATGATAGTCAACATTCAGTGTGGGTAGGATCGACTCTGGCTAACACAGTGGATAAAAATGATCATTTATCAACCCGAGCAGAATGATCTTGCTAATGATCTTATGAAATTTTCTGTCATTCTAAGATATTGGCTCTCAACATCATTTCTGTAGTGCATCTGAGCTGTGTATTTTCCATCTCAAAAGGCAAGTTTTGTCATTATTCACACAAATGAAGGTTATTTTCTGGCATCTATGGCTTCATCAGGGCCTTTTAACATCCATGGAACATTTCCATTGCACAAAAGGTGCTTTATAGTGGACAAAGTATCAAATATTCTTCACACACGCAAAAAAATTGTTCTTCTATGGCATCACTGCAAAAACCATCATTTGGAACCTTTATTTTTAAGAGTGTTCTCACCCTCGTGTTGTTTTTACAAAACGGTGTGACTCTTCTGCGGAAGTTAATTTCCCTGGTGAAAGTGAATGGAGATTAAGGCTGGAAAGCTCCAAAATGACAAAAAAGCACCATAAAAAATTCACAACAAAGTAGATGTGGACACAGTTTGTATGGCTTCAGAAGACTTTAGCGAACCGTAACTTGGCCACTACAAACAAGCAATGCTGATAGTAAATCATATCATTAGACTGGCACAGCAGACGATTAAGTGTATGTAACAGACCATATTGAGTTTAGGATTTGGAAAAAAATTGAACTGTTATGCATAATTACAGCAAATGCATGGTCGCTAAGATGACTGACCAGTAATACTGCAAAATAACCCTTTCCTCAAATAATGCTTAACATCGGTAGTGGCGGCCAGAATAAAATAAGTCATGTAACCTATTAGATTTTAAATAACTTACTCACATAGCAAACAATCCCAGCAGTAAAGCTTTAGCTTCTTGGTTGATGCTGTCATCCGCTTAATTGCTGTGGATGAAATGCTTTAAAAAGCTTTGGCTTTCTGCACTGGTGTAGTCCTTCCTTTGACGATTAACTTCAGCTTTTCTTTAAAAGTTAATCTTGAAAACAGTGTTGATAATAAATTAGCAACAATATCCTCCTCATTGCTATGGAAATTTCACAGATGGACCACCAATCACAGAGCTGAACGCGTTCTGTGGGCGGAAACATCCTAATATGGAGTAAATGGACGTCAACACAACACGATTTGAAGGGTTTATTTCCTCAAAAAAGATTTAGAAGTTTATGATCAATTATAAATTCCTCTCTGAGGGCCCTGGCATGCAGCACAATTCATATAGGCTTTATAATGGGTATTTTGTCCATACTGGATAGCACCCGTCCTCATTCACTGTCATTATATAGCAGAAATAAAGTCATATGGATTGTTTCAACAACAAGAGGGTGAGAATATCATGACATGTGTTGTTTTCTTTGGTGAACAATCCCTTTAAAATCACGTACCGCCCGCTCAGAACTAATCAGACTGGCTTCATTAGGATGTTGCTGGATGTTCATGGGTGGTTTCTCCATAAAACAGGGTTTATTCCACACTGTGGGCCTAATATGGCATGACAGCTTTAAAATTGCATGAATAATCAAATAATCTAATTAAGTGCACAACTTTAATTTGTCTAGGATGTAAACAAGCAAGGCTTGACGGCTCACAAAGCAGATGTCTCATACGATCTTCTGTGATATATATTCTTATTACATCGAATTATCATATTACTTCTGAAGAGGTTTTTTTCCCTCCTTGAAACATCAAAGTCAAAGCCATTGCTATCACGTAGACTACAGCTGAATGGCAAACTGCAGTTCTTTGGGGACAAAAACGCTGGCCTTGGATAATTTCACAGTGCATGTCTAAACTGAGCCACCCACATCACTGCTTTATTCATCCGTTATCACTATCAACTGAACAAAGTCTGTCTGGAAATATGAAAGGCTTGTGCGAGCTTTATATGTTATGGCTAACGGCAGACTTTGTGAACAATAGTGGCTCTGAACAACACTCCCCATGCATACAGTGCAGTGCATCGTGGGAACACTGATTCTCAATGTTCTCAATCAAAGCCATCATATGGAGCATCAGCTAATTTGATGAGCTGTTGACAGTGAATCACACAGATTAAAAGAAAGAATTGAAAATCACAAAAACACCAGTCACCAATGGATACAATGTGTTCAAGTGACAAACACAAAATGTAACAAAAGTGCTATTGAGGTCTAGTTTTAACAACAGTCCAATAAGGATGTTCATGTCCTTTGGTTGCACTTCAGAGAAATATTACTGTCATTATGTGCACGTTTGAACACTGAAACTGCAACAGGCTACTCATAATTTAAAGGGGTTGCTGATTATGATTGCACCGTTTTAACTTTAGTTAGTGTGTAATGTTGCTGTTTGAGCATAAACTACATCTTTGAAGTTACGACACTCAAAGTTCAATGCAAAGAGAGATATTTTCTTTTACAGAAATCACTGGTATAACAAACGGCTGGTAGGGACTACAACAAGCTTCTTCCTGGGTTGGTGATAGTGTCGACTCCGGTTTGAACAATGTAAGGCTGAACACCGTTACTGACAATCCTCATTTTGGCTGTGTGAGATTCTCCAGCTTTGTTAAAGCTCCACCCTCTTCTGGAAAGGGGGCGGGGAGCAGCAGCTCATTTGCATTTAAAGGGACACACACAAAAACTCAAATCCAAACAGGGGCAAATTTAACACGCTACAATACATTATCTGTGGGGTATTTTGAGCTGAAACTTCACACACACATAATGCACTTAATGATTTTGTCAGTGGTATTTTATAAAAACAAAGAAAAATATGAAATATTTTACCAAATTTATGCAACACAGTACAGCGTTAACAAAAGCAATCACAGCTCATTTGCCCAGTGCCTCTAAATCACTCCACTCATGTCCAAATCCTCAGGCTGTATTTTCCATTATCTGAATGTCAGATTTCTCTCATCATAACACTTTGAAGATTATTTCATCTGAGAGAAGAAAAAAAAAAAAGATAAAGAAGGACCATTTGTTGGCGGGAGAAAATAACTCTCTCTTTTGAAGCAGTTGAATGCCCGACAGTTGCACGAGAACTAGGGTTGGTGGCTTTTTAAAGGCAGGCATCAGAGGCTAACGTGCGCCAGAGAGCCACAGCTGTGGAGAAATAATGTGTCTTTCTGAGAGCTGAAAGTGCATGGAGTCATATCTGAATCTCACGGCTGATTAGATCAATAAGGATGCAAGAGAAGCATTCAGCAGATACAGGCAAAATATTATATTTCATGTTTGGAGCAAAACTGTTGCAATATAACTTCAGTCATAACGTGTGTCTGTTCCACATGTAGAGCATTTTTCTTTTGTTCAGCTTTAATGCTTGGCATGCCTGATATGCACAGTTGTTGTTTGCAAACACTGGAGTGTTTCAAGGGCATCAGATGCCATGGGAAACAGATATATGCTGATTATGCTAAGTGCCTCTTTAAGGGCAGTTAAAGGAAATATATAAAATTTGTGTGAACGCAGTGTAATATAAACAAGTAGAAGACATAATTGCAATGCAGCTGTAGGGAGTAAATGCAGTTTACTCTTTACGCTTGTGATTGACACTGTTTTAAATTGCCTTCAAGTGGAAAGAACGATACATTTGAGCTATTTGCCCCAGTCACATTTTTTCCTATCCCATCTAAATGAACCATTTGTAACGACATCAAAGGCAGCAGACAAGGAAAAATATTTGAATTAATCACACACTCTAAAATCAGTGTTGGGTTAAAAAAAACACACAAGTTGGGTTGAAATTGGACAGACCCAGCGGTTGGGTTAAATGTTTGACCAACCTGCTGGGTAGTTTTATTTAACTCAACTTTTAAAAAAAAATACTATGTGGCTGGCTTAAATGAACCCAAAATTAAAAATCAGACACATAATTACTAGAGGCAACAATAATAATCAAAAGGTGAACATTTATTAATAAGCAATTTAATAAATTATTATTGTTAAATTATTATTCATTAAACTTATTAATAAATGTTCATTTATTAAACATATTTTGGGTTCATTTTAAGCAAGGAATACAGTAATTTTTAAACAATAGTTGAGTTAAATAAAACTACCCAGCAGGTTGGGCAAACATTTAACCCAATCACTGGGTTTGTCCATTTTTAACCCAACTTGGATTGTTTTAAACCCTTTTTTTTTTTGTGTACAAGCAAAAGTGCAACAATGAAATTACAGATGCAACAGTTTTTATAAAACAGTACACTAAAATACAGTTACTCTTGTAGTTATTATACACCAATTTGAGACAAAATATTGACAGTTAATTTGTCTATTTTTGCTCAACCAATGGAAATAGTTTCAAACAAAGCCAAAGCAGAATCTAATGACATCTGGGAACGAATCAGTGTGTTTGAATGAATCAGTTAGGTGAATGATTAAACGACTCACTCATACAGACAAATCAGTGTTTTCAAACAAATCGGATGAATGAATGATTCTAAAGACTCGCATATTAAACCCTCTGGTGCTCTTCGGTCATTTTTGACTGAACAATTTTATGTTAAATTATTATTTTTTTTTTTTAGAATTTTTTACTTCATTGGAATTCTACAAAACTTGGTAAAGGTTTCTCACTTGCTATGTGAACACACACACACACACAAAATGGACATGATTTGAAAAGGTTACATGGTCCTGAAAAAAAAAAAAAGTCACACTTGTGCTCCTCGTGGTCACGTTGGAAATGAACGGGAGATGAATTTCATCTTGTGAAAACTAGATTGTACTGCGGCCAAACAAAATCTTACTGAAAGCTCATCTTTTGAGATATCAAGCTCAAATTTGGAACACAACTTGTTTAGATTTATGGCTTTGATTTTCTTGCAGTTTTAGTATTTGTTTTTGAAAATATATATTTCATAAAAAAATTAATAATAGTATTTTTGTGCATTTTTCATAACAATAAAATTAAAATTCTGTAACTTTGTTAACTTTTTACAACCTTTTTTCTCTTCAGCAATAATTTGCCAAGTGTCATCTTTAAAAAGAGACCAAAATTACATCTGTGCTCTAAAGCATTCGAGATTTATTACAGTTTAAGTTGGAAATTTCATTTTCAGGTGCATGCTTAAAAAAGTCAATAAATGGATTATAACTACAGCGTAAATATAATTTAAAAAAAATAAAATAAAATAAAAAACATTATCGAACTAAAATATAGTAGGCCTACATTAATTTAATTGGAAAAATAAAAAAATCGGACACATGAAGAGCACCAGAGGGTTAAGACTACTTGCCACCTACTGGTGTAAATATGTAATGTGCAGCACGTGTCAAGAGTCTGAAAAATCCCCAGCAATAATGTTTAGGCTACAGATTTCTGGAATACTCGATTATTATAATACAAATGCAATGTTAAATAAAAATATAATTTGTACAACAAACATAAATCAAATTTTCAAAACATCAAAATTTGAATTATAACAATAATGTAATGAATTATTTTCAATAAATATATTATTACTTGGCTATAGTGTATATGTATGGCTACTTTTAATTGGCTTTCACTTGAGAAAAGGAAAGCTGAGATCTTGGCAGTTAGATCCATTAGCAGCTTCACCTCAAACTGGCATCCAGTCTTCATTTAAAATTTACAAATCTTTGCATAATAATTCATTAATAGTAATGCATGGCCCTTTCAGGAAGTTCTGAGCTTTGAACCAGCAGATTTAAATAAGGGAATTCTTAAACTCCATCGGCTCTTTTAAGAGTTAATCACTGCAGAAATCTTCAAATGCAAAGCCGCCTGTTTGACATTATCCGAAGAATGCTTTTGCGTGTGAAGTGCTTTAACACAGAAAAAGCCTCAGTCAATAGATCTCGCTTTGGCTAGCCCATTCCCCAAATCCTTTATTTTCCCCAAATCCGTTATAGCATTCATTTCTATCCCACAAACAGCCAAAGTCATGCACTCACTTCACACTGCTTCTCAGGGAAAAGATCTAATCTCTGGCGTTTTCTGCTGGCCAGACCGAGCTGGAAGTCCCCTGCTCTCGGCATCAGAGCCTGTGAAGAGGCTCTTTCTCTGGCAGCTCTGAGCAAGGCAACTAAAGAGACGCTTTGTAATTTTTCACCAGCAACATTTTTAAAAAATGGGTTTTTGCAGGGCAATGTGATAAAAAGCCTAAGAAAACTGCTTATTTGAAATATTCCCTGGAAACAGTTGATATGCGTGTTATGCTGTGCGTAACGGAGTGCACAATTTTGCCCTTTCAATAGCTGCAGTCAGAATCATTTGTGGTAAAATAAGATAATCTCGTCCTGTGCTGCTCCTCTGAAACCTCATCCTGCAGTGAAGTAAATGTCAGGTGCAGAGAAATAATTTTATAAATACATTTTTATAAATACACCGTGTCCCCAGTGTAACCGTTTTATCATTTAATTTCAGTGATTGTCATCTACAATGTGAATTACTGAGTGTCAGACTCACATTGGTTTGAAATGCTGTTCTTTCAGGCTGTGTAAAAAAAAAAAAAAAAAAAAAAAAAAAACATTCATACATGTTATATACAATTTTTATGAGGTTCTGTACCATTATACCATGTTTCTTGCACATCTGCATTATATGGATTTAACATTGCACTATAGTGCTATTATATTATTATATTTAACATTGCACTATTATATATCATAGTAATAATAATTATAATATTAATTATATTATTATTATATATAACATTTTTATATTATTATTATTATTATATTGTTATATTATATTATATATATATAACATTGCACTATTATATATAATACTATGCAATAATAATAATAATAATATGCATATTTCCCAATATATACTATGTAAAACAACAGCAATAAGACTTTAAAAATAAATTTTAATAATCAGTACTTACAGTTTCCTCGAGATAAATTCTGAACAAATGATTATTTTGAGCAGGTTCTTTTAACAAATCGCTCAAAAAGATTTGTTCGAAATGTTTGACTTGTAAAAAACAAGTTAACTGTAATTGGTTAATTGGTTAACTGTAAGTTACCTTATACTATATTGAGAAAAACAGTAAATCACATAATATGTCATTTTACTGTACAATTCTGTCAAATGTATGGTTTTTGCAAGTAAAAACTATGAATTACCACAGAAAGTACGGTTCAAAACAGTAAAAGGATCTCCCTGCACTACACATCACATCATTTTGATTCTTCTCAGTAATGTACTGTGTGTTTTGAGTTATATTTTATGTTATTTAGTTAACGGTTATTGCAATATTTTAGTGTCGTGTGTGTTGCCCTGATGGCGTTTTGTTATTATTGTGATGGATATTGGCACATTTATATTTTATCTTATATTTATAAGATAAAAAGGCAGATTTTGGTAGTTTAAGTAAGATTTTAACATTATATCAATTAATTAATGACCTGCTATTTCGATGTATACAGTGAGACTTTAATAAACAAAAAAATACATTATATTCAATGGAAATGGATCATAATTACTGCATAAATATTACTCAAAATACAAAATAAAATAAATATTTTTGTTGTAAGTTTTGTTGTAAAACAAATGATTTTATTAGCAGGCCTATTTGTTATTAATGGAATCGTTAAGGAACTGTGCTATCGGAATCTGAACCGGAATTTTCACATGCCTAATGTTTCCCATCCCTATGAAATTGGTCCGTTCTTTCCGTATTACAGCCTGCCCATTTCACTTGATAAATAGTGCGTAAGGGTTTTAGCTATTTATAAACCTAGTTTCTTTTGCACACAAACTGCAAATCTTCATCAATGTCTATACAAACAAACAAAGAATTACAAAGATCAGCTGGAGCACATTACAGATGTTGCCTGAGCAGTGAACTCGAGCAAAACACGCAAGCGAGTCAGTGCGTACCACATAATAACATGCTAACAGACGTATACACGAATGTGATTATAAAAAAAGACCTTGATGGAAACAGAAAGATCATTATACGGCACTTTTACATAATTGTCTGCTCCCCGAGGTGATGTCAGATTTGCTTCAGTTAAGGGCCAAATTGGCTTCGCTCTTAATATCATGATTTCCCCTCACACTGATATGCGGTATTGCTTTTCTGAGTAACTCAGGTGAGGGAGATGTCTTGCTCAACACTTCTCGCCTCGGGAGCTGTATTTTTTATGCGTTCCAAGCCAGGAGGAAAACAAACTAGGAGACGATGTACAAAAGGCAAAGAAATATAAAAAGGTGAAAGAATGGAAGAAACAAAAGCGAAAAAATGAATAATGCATAACAAAGTCCTTCTCGCTCTGCAAGGGGGGCAATGAATACTGAGATATCAGCGGTTTTAGAAGGCTGTTTTGGTTGGTGAAATACGCGTCCCTGACAGCCTGAGCCAAACCACACAGAGATAAAAGACATAAAAGTAGCAGAGACAGATTTGAGCTGTACACACTGTCAACTAGACTAACTGTATACATTTTCCCAAGTACCAAATCTTACACTTTCAGGGTCTATTCTCTTTTTTTATAATGACTTGAAATAAGTAAAAATACATATTTATATATGTTCATGTATTCAGTCCCACATTTGAATATTTTCTATTGTTGTACCTTACGCAGCTACTGTTCAGTTGTTCCTCAGACTGAATTGGATTTTCCACATTATTATTTCCTTATCTATTCTTCCTTCTGCTTTAACCTACTTCTCCGATAAAAATCAGCTTTGTGGAAAGATACGGTCACACTTTATTTCGATAGTCCACTTTAGACACTACTAACTATAAGTAACTTTGCAACTACATGTCCATTAACTCTTATTAGAGTATTAATAGACTGTTAGGTTAGGGTTCGGGTAGGATAAGTTGACACAAAGTTACTTATGGTTAGTAGCAGGGCTTGACGTGAACTTTTTTGCTCACCAGCCACTCTGCTTAGTGGTTTCCTAAAGTTACTCAGCATTTTCACTGGCCACAATTCTGACATTGATATCATGGGGAAACTGCTGTGTAGATATTTATAATATTATCTCATAATTTGGCAGCAGGTTTATTAGGCTGCTGTCACTTTAAGATCCATTATACTGTTACACATGCGTTTTCGTTCTCAACTGTTTATGTTCACTTCAGACAACTGACTGTGTTTCCATGAATACTCACCAAGACCGGCATTATTACATTATTTTGTGTGTGTTTGACTGTTTAAGTGCAATAAGCAGTGAAAAAGAACTCAATTCAGTGCTGAGAGGAGGATTTATGTGGTGAACTTTGGGTGTGAGAACAAAATCTGCAGGAATTAATACAATTATGAGCAAAACATGCAATCCCACGCCAAAATTCAAGCCCTGTAAGACCAACAATATTCATCCTGAGCAAGGGTTTGTGTGTCGACTCGCTGTCGGAGAGATGAGAGAGAGAGAAAGAGCAGCTCGTATCATTAATCTATTCTGTGGAAAATGAGTATTGGAAGAGTTTCAGATATTTCAGTATCGATGCGTATCGAAAAATCAATAGTTTTGACAACACTAATGATACTATTAACACAGTACTTTACTATAGATGAGACTGGGGCTAGTTGTCATATCTTTGACTCCAGTATATATTTCTCATTCTTTAAAAGTCAATTTAAAGTTTTGTCTCCCATACCCTATGTCATATATTTCTATCATTATAGCCTCATTGACCTCACATAGTGTCCTTTTGTGGCAACATGGAGCAAAAGTGTTTGCGGTGTTAGCTTCACACACAGCTTCTTGATAATATCTTGATCTAATCTGTCCACAAAGTCATTTCCCACATCACAACTGTGCCACGGTTGTGCCCTTCAGCAAACTCCAGATGTGTTTCCCGGCTCTTTGTTGTTCCTTTGTGACACTTTCCCATACTGACTAGTGTTGTGTCGAGTTCTTTATGTGGTTGAGTGCTGCCATGTTACTCTGTTCACAGATACAAAGCTCTGAAGGACCTTCAAAGAGATGCCTGGTGTCTGTTTCTAGCACAAGCCTCCCTCTTGTTCACTGAGAAGCAAGCTTTTCAAGAAATCTTTTGCAACATTACAAATGTCTTTACTGTGACTTTTGATCAAATTAATGCATCCTTGCTGAATAAAAGTATTAATGAAAATCACACTGACCCCAAACTTTTGAATGCAAAGCATTTAAAGTCACGATAGGAATGATTTTGAAAAACAAATGCTGTTCCTTAAAAGCCCAGGAAACTGAAAAAATGAAATCCAAGTAAGCAGACATAGTCGAAAGAAAATGCTGACTATATATATATATATATATATATATATATATATATATATATATATATAATTTATTTAATATTTACTATATATATAAATACTATTTATTTATTTAAATTAAACTGTAAATATTTCAAATAATGAAATATAACAATCAAATAATATTTTATTTTATTATTTATTTAAAAAAAATTATTTACCTCAATATTTGTGTGTGCAATATGCTTCCTGATTATTGGTATCACACTATCTGCTTATTAAAGAGTTAGTTCACCCAAAAATGTAAATTCTGTCATTAATTATTCTCAAAACCTCTAAGACATTCATTCATCTTCGGAACACAAGATCTTTTTAATGAAACTTTAGACTGACGGCAGGAGGTCTGGACTCCATCGTAGCTTTCATTGGCTAAGGACCTCCCAGAATCTGACTGACATGTAAAGAAACCAATCACAGTTCGTTTTGTTCCACGTCATGTTTAAGGGCATGAAAATGTAAAGTTGATGTCTCTAGGGTAACAGGTCGGTGTGTATCTAATAATTTACTCAATCAAGAATGTTGTGCAAGTTTGGAGCTGCAAACTTCACACAAATCCAGCATTTAGTTGATCCTGATAAGCGCTCATTGTCACAGGCTTTCTTTTTCCATGAGGGGGTTTGGCATCACATAAACCAGGCAAACCGTTAAAGAACGCGACACACACATCTCCCATAGAATTCAACCAATCGGATGACGACTTTGAAGTTTTTCCCATTTTGTGCGTCAGCGTATGTGACTTCGGTAACAGACTGGATGAGCTTTGCTGAGTCCTGAAGAGACTTCTGTCCTGCCATGTCAAGAACCCAGACAAAAGCGGCTTACTATCATTCCTCTCAATTAAACATTCATTGAGCACATTAGCTCAGACAAGCTGGGCCAGGAGCTACAGAGCCAGCGTAAACGTGACAGAGATGCTGAGTCTCTCACAGACTCGGGGAATAAAATATACGCCCTTCTCTCACCCTCCTGCCATACAGCGAGTCACATACAAACACATTTGGCATGCATCAACCCCCTTTTTATGGGAATAACCAGACTGGAAAGCATCAATAATGACTTGTAACATCCTAGAAAATTACACTACTCAAGGCTTTGTTGCAAAATGAAAAGAAAATTAATCCCCTTTATAATTGGCTGCCAAGAGATTAAGGCAATATTTACTTATGGGCTAAATATCAGTGAAGCTTCAGCACGTGTTCATGGAATCCCAGCTTTATTTTACACTTTCTTTTATCGGCTACCTGTAACGTACTCGGAGGCAGAACTTTGCATGAAGACAAAGGAATGTTTGGAGTGATTACATAATCATAACGTTTCTTGGCCTCAGTCTCCTTTCGGTTCCTCTGCTGACATAACAGATATCTTCACTGACCTGAAACTTCCTTTGACTGTGAATGGATTGTTCCAGAGCGTTTTGACTTTGAGGCCCAACGTCAATACTTATGGCTTATTTCAGGTATAAAACATGTATGCTAGGGCAGACTCAATAAACAAATGTTTAAGGAACCACAACTGACTTTTCCTTAGTTAAAAAACATAGTTTCCTTCTTCTCAGTTACATAGATTTTGTGACTTTTTCTACATTATCTAACATATCCAGAAAAATGAATGGATCTATGGGCCGTTTTTTTTTGAGTAGCCATTGGGTGGGTTTTGTTGTGAAAACCTGGCAACCCTGATGGTAATTACACTTTTTTTCCCCCTCAGTTCTCACCATCTCTGAAAAGCCAACTTCTTCCTGAGTCTCTCCATCAGTGTCGACTCCGGTTTGAACAATGTAAGGCTGAACACTTTCCTCATTTTGGCTGCATGAGATTCTCCAGCTTTGTTGTTGTTGAGCTGTTAAAGCTCCGCCCTCTTCTGGAAAGGGGGCGGGAGCAGCAGCTCATTTGCATTTAAAGGGACACACAAAAACTGAGTGTTTTTGTTCAAATTTGACAAGCTATAATAAATGATCTGTGGGGGATTTTGAGCTGAAACTTCACAGACACATTCTGGGGAGTCTTATATTACATCTTGTGAAAGAGGCATAATAGGTCCCCTTTAAACTAATATTATACTAATATATTATGCTAATTGTCACAAAAGTACATCATAATGCAAAAACGTCTTGCATGAAAGTGATGTGAAAGTGATCCTCCAGACTCTGAGAATTTTACCAACATCTGTGCAATAATCTGATCTACATTTAAATTGCCTTTTTAATGCTGAAATGCCAGTGGTGGGCAGCATTGTTTGCAAAACAGAGGCGCACTTCAGCCGTCCACAGGTATACAGCAGCTCACGGGTGCATCAAGCAGCTTTTCATCTTTGTCCTCTTAATTTAATGCTCATGAATTTCATTTGTTATGTTTGCACTGTTGAAAATAATGGACTGAATGATGATTGAGAGAATAAGGCACTTTGGCAGTGGTGCTGGGACATCTCAATGGAGCTGTGCGGAGCACTGAGCTCTCGGTCTGTTTAGCCTGCTGGAGGCTCGGTTGATTATGGGCTTGCTTTTCCAGTTTGGCTCCAAAAAGCAGATTTATGGCAATAGAGCACTGAGTGATATTGGCTGATTGTTTAAGAGGTCCTTGTGTGGGACCACCATTTCTGTCGCTCTGCCCATTTAGACTGTCGCTCTGCCAAGAAAGAAATGTATTTTTTGTGCCAGTTTGCAAACACACAGGAGATGTAGCTTGGGCTCCAAGGATAAAGGCTTCAGATGATTTGACTCGAGCCTGACTCTTAGTAGACAGTTTTCTGTGTGTTCTCCAACACCTCTCTGTGTTCACAAAAACACCACTTTCCAGCTTCATGCCTTCAAGATTTTCACTGTTTTGAATTAAAAATACATGAGTGTGTTACAGCTTACTTTGTCATTCAACCATGGTGAAAGTGCAAGTGGTTGGTGTTGCTCGGTCTGCCAGGAAGAGACAAACCGATGCGGGGTCATCGGTGGAGCAGACAGGTTCAGACTCGGGTCATGTAGAACTGACACGTTTAAAAATACAAGTGGGAAATGCTTACTAGCTTGTAAACCCTTGATAATCTAACAGCAAACACTCATGCTTACAGCTGGTAAGATTGCTGTTTCAAATAAAAACTTGAACGCTGGTATCTCTGTGTGTGTCGCTTTTGGTAAAAACAGGATTTATCAGGTTCAAAATTCAATACAGCTGATTCAAAAAGCCATTACATTTTACATATTCTTTCTAACTGTGTCCAAATCAACTCAACAAGCCTACTCAGACAACAATTTATCAGACCTATTTATGGTTTTTGTCAATATGTCTTGGCTTAATTCAGTGTTATATTGTTTGAGTAAAGGGTATATGAAACAAGAGTACTGTCAAATAAAAACTAGCAGCTCATTTGCATTTAAAGGGACATACACAAACTGAGTTTTTTTGTTCAAATTTGACAATGCATATAATACATGATCTGTGGGGGATTTTGAGCTGAAACTTCACAGACACGTTCTGGGGAGTCTTATATTACATCTTGTGAAAGAGGCATAATAGGTCCCCTTTAAAAAAAAAAAAAAAAAAAAAACAACTAATATTATACTAATATATTATGCTAATTGTCACAAAAGTACATCATAATGCAAAAACGTCTTGCATGAAAGTGATGTGAAAGTGATCCTCCAGACTCTGTGAATTTTACCAACATCTGTGCAATAATCTGATCTACATTTAAATTGCCTTTTTAATGCTGAAATGCCAGTGGTGGGCAGCATTGTTTGCAAAACAGAGGCGCACTTCAGCCGTCCACAGGTATACAGCAGCTCACGGGTGCATCAAGCAGCTTTTCATCTTTGTCCTCTTAATTTAATCAAAATTAAATAGATATTTATAATAAAAATAAAAAGTAGAATTTGAACTGGCCAAGTAATTCATAATTCTGACTTTATTTGTCAATTCTGATTTTATATCTCGCAATTCTGACATTATAACAATTCTGACTTTATAACTTGCAATTCTGACTTTATATCTCTCAATTCTGACTTTATAACTCACAATTCTGACTTTATATTTCACAATTCTGACTTTATATCTCTCAATTCTGACTTTATATCTCTCAATTCTGACTTTATAACTCACAATTCTGACTTTATATTTCACAATTCTGACTTTATATCTCTCAATTCTGACTTTATATCTCTCAATTCTGACTTTATAACTCACAATTCTGACTTTATAACTCACAATTCTGACTTTATATCTCTCAATTCTGACTTTATATCTCACAATTCTGACTTTATAACACACAATTCTGACTTTATATCTCAATTCTGACTTTATATCTCACAATTCTGACTTTATATCTCACAATTCTGACTTTATATCTCTCAATTCTGACTTTATATCTCTCAATTCTGACTTTATATCTCTCAATTCTGACTTTATATCTCACAATTCTGACTTTATATCTCACAATTCTGACTTTATATCTCTCAATTCTGACTTTATATCTCACAATTCTGACTTTATATCTCTCAATTCTGACTTTATATCTCACAATTCTGACTTTATATATCACACAATTACAGATATTGTAGAGGCAAAAATAGAGCTCAAATCACAGCTCAACATTTCTTCTAACTCTTCCATTAATCAGCAGTCTTTTTCCCAGCAGGTTTTCATTTCAACCACCTACCAAGGCATTTAGACAAACCAACATTGACCATAATTTAAAATCCAGACAGAGTGCATTGGTGTAAATCATTGAGACAGCGTTTAGCAAGAACTTGAACAAGTGGCATTAAAAAACAATTGCCCTCCTTTAAACTTTAAGCAGTTTGAAGCAAAATGACCCCATGATAAACTCTCACATCTGATCAAAGATCTACTACAGTAAAAGCATTAAACTCTGTTGTGGTAGATTAATACTTACAAGCTTTAACTGAAATGCAAATCTTAAAGATCACACTTTAGTGGTCTGAAAAGTGAGCATTAATCCTTTATCAAAGGACCTTGAATAATGAGATTACCTTTAGATTTAAATTTGAACAAATCAGTGTATCGTTTCCTACAGGGGGTCATTCTCTGAGATATCCCATCAGTTTCATCTCCCTGTATTGTGTTATAGGATGCAGAAACTACTGAGATGGGATTTTGTTTAAACAGCATCACATTTTGAGATGTATCACCTGCACAACTGGTTTTCAGATCAGGAACCGTATATCGTTGGATCAAACCACTGTGCACTAAAACTGCATCTGGGCTAAATCAAGCCAAATGTTTTATTGAGCTGTGGCATCCATTATTCATAATGTCATTAACGGCTTGAGCAACTCCACCATAGAGCAGCATACCAATGAACCACATGAGAGAAAGAGCGGAATATTAATTCTTGTCTCTCGACTGCTGTAAAAGGTAACTTAAGTCTCATTAATTCTCTTGGCTGATCATTAAGAGGGAACTTTACTGTGTTGGTTCACCAAACAGCTGTAGCAAAGTGCCGCCATTTTGGATTTTGAACTGGATGCCTCTCTGGCACAAGTTTGGATCAAGTCCAATGGCACCACCACTGAACTGGATTACTTCTACAGAGACATTACACACTGCAGCTCAGTCATTTCAAAATTAATGAGAGGAAATGCACATAGGCGGATGTAGTAGGAAAGGCAGACATTGAGAAAACAGTAAGAAAGAAAGACATTGCTAACATGAATGAACATGATTTAACACATTAGTTGTGTCCCAAATGATGCACTATGTACTTATGCACTTCATTTTTTTCCATTAATTTAGTGATTCATCTGGGTATTTAAAGTGTACTTTTTCTTTTTGGAATTTTCAGTGTGAACGCACTACTGCACTAAACATCATAGAATAGTGCATGAGTATGCGAATTGGGACACAACAATTGCTAGAATGAATTATGTTTTGCTAGCATATTTTAACAGATTGATAGCATGAAGTAGCATTTTGGTAACATTCTAACATGTTGTTAACATGAATCAGCATGCTGCTAGCATGTTTTAACATCTTGCTATCATGAATTAGCATGCGTCTGACATTAACTAATGTGTTGCTAGCATGAATTAACATTTTTAACACACTAATAACATGAATTAACATGTTGCTAGCATGTTTTAGCGCATTGCTAATATTACTTAGCATGTTTCTAGCATTATTTATCATTTTGCTAACATGTTTCAGCATTTTTGTTAGTATGGATCAACATATTGCTAGCATTAATTAGCATGTTTTAACACACTGCTGACATGAATTAAAATGTTGCTAGCATATTTTATCACATTGCTAACATGACTTGGCATGTTTGCTAACATGTTTCGGCATGCAGCCAGCATTTATTAACATGTTGCTATCATGATTTAACAAAATGCTAACATGAATTGGCATGTTTTGCTGACATGAACTACATGAACTAACATGTTGCTAGAATGAATTAGCATGTTCTAACACTGCTAACATAAATTAACATGTTGCTAGAATGCTTTAACACATTGCTAGCATTGCTTAACATGTTGCTAGCATTATTTAGCATTTTGACAACGTTTTAACACATTGCTAACATGAATTAAGATGTCATTGACATGAACTAACATGTTTTAACGCACCACTAACGTGAATTAAGATGTTGCTAACATGTTTTAGCACATTGTTAACATGACTTAGCATGTTAGCATTACTTAACATGTTTGCTAGCATGATTTAACACATTGCTAGCATGATTTAACATGTTGCTAGCATGATTTAACATGTTGCTAGCATATTTTAGCATTTTGTCCTAGGATAGTCATTAAGTGTTGCTAGTGATAGACAGTTTAAATACTCTAGAAGTCTTATTGTGTAAAACTTTTGACCCCCTTTCACAAGATGTAATATCAGTCTCTGGTGTCTCCAGAATGTGTCTGAAGTTTCAGCTCAAAATCCCCCACAGATCATTTATTATAGCTTGTCAAATTTGCCCCTATTTGGGTGTGAACAAAAACACGCCGTTTTTGTGTGTGTCCCTTTAAATGCAAATGAGCTGCTGCTCCAGAAGAGGGCGGAGCTTTAACAGCTCAACAACAACAAAGCTGGAGAATCTCACGCAGCCAAAATGAGGAAAGTGTTCAGCCTTACATTGTTCAAACCGGAGTCGACACTGATGGAGAGACTCAGGAAGAAGTTACAACTTTTAGACGTTTCTGAATGGTTAGTGGATAAATTGATGTAGTTGCTGTGGAGTTGATCCAACTCATCCACTAGCATGTGCCGTCATGTTCATCTTTTATGTTGAATTGATCCTCGTTTGTGAAGCAGTCCGGCGTAAAATGACGGCATGACAACAACACTCGACTACAACAACTCTTCCTCTTCTCTAAAGCAGCCCAACATGGCCCCGCCCCCTTTGTTCAGTGTTCTTGGGGGCGGGGTTTATGTAAATTTGGTGGTTTGTGATGTCACAAACCCAGGAAGAAGCTTGTTGTAGTCCCTACCAGTCGTTTGTTGTAGTCCTTAAAAAAGCGATTTCTGTAAAAGAAAATATCTCCCTTTGCATTGAACTTTGAGCGTCGTAACTTTGCAGATGTTGTTTATGATCAAACAGCAAATTTAAACAGTACTGAACATGCAACAGTGGCAATAAAACACTTTATTGCATGTTCTCTTCTGACAAATCTCAACCAGTTTCCACAGGAAGTGCGAGATTTGCCTCAGACTTGGCAGGTGGCTTTTGCTGTCCCTCTGTCTCCTCTATCACTGCATCAGCCAGAGAGAGAGAGAGAGAGAGAGTCTCATTGGGCTGTCAGACGGGGTCAGAGAGCACAGCAGAACAGGCACAGTGTAATCAGCGCTGGCGTGAAGTAATAACAAAAGTGTTTACAAGGAGATGCCCCACTGAGATTCCTTCTCATATCCTGGGCAGCGCACACCTCCGCTCAACTCATAAAAACACAGGAATAAGCACAAAGAACGCACACACTTTCACTCACACAAATCCACACAAACATTAGTATATATGTGATATGGAAAAGTTAGCTTCCACTGAACGCATGAAATATAGCACCTTGGCTCTACTCATAATGTTCTCAGTAAAAATTCCGGCAGCAGGTTAGTGTGTTCCCAACGGAACCATAAATTTGCAGGTTATCTGAGAGACCTCCCTCACTGCTCCTTTTTTTAATGAACCATGAGCTTTAGAGCGAACATCCATCTTCCTCGTTGGCAGTGAGAAATGACACTGACCAGGGGAAGCTGAGGTCACCCAAGGTCAAAGCCATGTCAGCCAATGCTGTTCTCTTAAAGCACCCCAGCCTTTTAAAGTCCCAACTGTAATTTCCCATGAAATATACCCCTTCCTCAGCCGTGAAGAAGTCTATAAAACCCCTTTAAAAGTCAAGGTCGTTTCTTATCAACGGTAAATCCCCGCATAACATAACGCCTGACTCCACGGCACCTCAATATCCAAATTCTTTATGGGAAAAAAAACATGGGTAAGAACTCGTGGGTGGATGGAGGAGGTTAGATTATGGCCGAGATGGATTCCTAATGCTCTTTTCTTATTTTGCGGTCCACGGCCCCCTTTAGGCAATCAATCTGAGCCGTGTCAGCGGGAGGTTAAAGCAGCTAATCTGGCAGGATGTGAACAGATGCTCACGTTTCAGCAAGCCATCTTTTACACTAAGGTGTGTGTAGACAGAACGTGGAATAGACAGAAGACGATAGGCAAATGTCTTTTCCTGTCACGACACACGTGAGTCATGTGTGGTGTCTATGAGACATGAACGAATGATCCTGATAAGAGGTGAAGTGAAGGAAACCTGAGCCTGGAGGTGAGGGTTAAAACACGCAGATACAGAAAGGCGATACACCTGCACACACACACAGAGAGAGAGATAGAGTTCATTTCTCTAGTGAACCAACATGCTGTGGACACTAAATGACTGACCTGAGGTGAATGTAATGTAAGTCTCTGGTGTCTCCAGAATGTGTCTGTGAAGTTTCAGCTCAAAATCCCCCACAGATCATTTATTATAGCTTTTCAAATTTGGTTGTGAGCAAAAACACGCCGTTTTTGTGTGTGTCCCTTTAAATGCAAATGAGTTGCGGCTCCCCGCCCCCTTTCCAGAAGAGGGCGGAGCTTTAACAGCTCAACAACAACAAAGCTGGAGAATCTCACGCAGCCAAAATGAGGAAAGTGTTCAGCCTTACATTGTTCAAACCGGAGTCGACACTGATGGAGAGACTCAGGAAGAAGGAAAGTTAGTAAAACTGTAACGAGATGCTTTAGAACAGAGAATAAAATGCACTGGGTGAAGTGGATATTGACCTGCAATGAACTTTAAATGCATTTTCTTACGCATTTGACTGTATTGCTGGAAAAAAATAACGATACCAAGATATTGCTGAATTATACCAGTATACATTCAGTATAAGATATAGTGTGCATTGATATAAAACGATTATTAAGATATGAAGTGTAGCGATGCACACGCACACTTTTCCTAACCTGCTCTCAGCAGAATAATATCCAGTCCTGTTTTAAACAGCAAACATATATGATCAATGGGCATCATTCATCTTAATACCAGCTTCACATCAAGAGATTCCATAATAAATCACGAACCTACAAACAAAACAATCAGCCATACAAAGCAAAGAAATAAGAGAGAAGATTAGACATTTGTCATAGTTGTGTTACTGTAAATGCAGAAACATGAGCGATGTCTGTAATCACTCAGTCTCATGCACATGAAAAGTTTAGCTCTTAAATGCAATTAGAGGAAAGTGCACCACATACTGAGTTTCTCAGAATACTTAGAACAAGTCCCCATTGTCCTGACTAATTACTATTCCCATCTAATAATCAGTGAAAAAAGACATATCTCATGTGAAACAGTCCAAATAGAATTTGTACATTGAATATGTCACATGGAACCTTGCCTCTTTTGGTGATTTAAAACTTTCTTTAACATTTTCTATTATGCAAAATGAGAGATTCTTTCCCTGTCACACTAGGAATGCTAAGCATAAATACTATTAGTGAAATGTTGACATTTAATGATTGCCCTCAGTATTGAATTCCAGCGCAACATTAGTTTAATTCATTCACTCAGCATTACCGTCTCATTTACTGGGCACTGGCATCATTAATTATTCATCCTTGTTGTAGGGTATCGCCATTATATATTATATTATGTTTCTTTTCCATTTTCCATTGCCTGTATGAGTTCTAGAAGATGGCAAGTTTATAAATCTTCCTCTTATTCTTGGCTGCCTCCTTGCCCTTTCCCATGGGGTAAAGAAACAGACTAGTAAAGCTTCTCGAGCTCAGGCTGAAAGTCATGCCCACCAGACCATAGACAGCTCATGATGAGAAAGCCCCGATGCCGGTGTGGAAGTGGGCTGAGATGCAGGACTGCAGCTGGTGGGAAGGAGAAGATGGGGAGGGGAGGTTACTGAACCCGGACCGTACTGCCGTCCCACTGGAATAGTTGAGACGAGCGCCTATAAATGTTTTAAAGCATTTATATGGGTCATGATCCAGGTCTAAGGATAGACTGTGGAAAAAATGAAGGAGGGAATAAACAGAAATGCAGGTTTCTTGATGGTGGTGCATTATTGTTTTCGTTTTAACCCCAGGCCTCCTATTGACTTTCAGGAGGGCATCAGCTGACATCAGCGGTTTGATCAGCGCTCTTCTGACCGTCAGCGCTCGCCTCTGAAGAAATGACTGATGAGTGCAGCTGTAACTACTGCACATTTTCACTTGTAGCCCTGTATGTTATGCATGTGATTTTGTTTTTGACATAAAACAGCTCTAGCAACAAAAATAAAATCCAATGTTGCCATTTAAATGTGTCACATCTGAAAATGGCTGAAAAGTTAGCTTTTCACTTTTCACACCTAAAAACAAAAAACAATTAATCTAAACTGTGTCACTGTTGTCAGTAGGAACAGAAAATTGTGCACTCTTCAAACATTTGAAAAATAAAAATATTTTATGTAATATGTTCATAAAATGTTCATAAATAACATTATATTTGGGTAAATGCTCCAAAATAAAAATAAAAAAATTAAAAAAGTAAAAAATTAAATAAAATAAAATAAATCATACATTTAAAAAATATTTTAGTTTTTTTTTGTTGTTGTTGTTTTGTTTTTATGTTTTTTTTGTTTTTTTTGTTTTTTAAGATTTACACATTTCAATTAAAAGTAAAATTCCATTAAATTTAATTCAATAATCCTTACATATTATTAATATTATGAATCAAGAATTTTAGATTTTATTAAGCTCTTTTTTTTATTCTTAATTCATAATATGAATAATATGTAATGGATTTTACTATTAATTGAAATTCGTAAATCTTGAAAAAAAAATTTTTTTTTTGAGTGTATAAATAAAATTAATAATTGTCAAATTTGCTACAAAACAACCCAAGTTGGGTTGAAGATGGACAAACCCAGTGATTTGGTTGTTTAACCCAACGTGCTGGGTAGTTTTATTTAAAATTAACCCAAAATGGGTTGGAAATTAAAAATCAGACACATAATTACTAGAGGCAACAATAATAATCAAAAGGTGGACATTTATAAATGAGCAATTTAATAAATGTTTATTGTTTCATTATTATTCATTAAAGATATTAATAAATGTTCATACTTTTGTTTCAAGCAATACAGTAATTTTTAAACAGTAGTTGAGTTAAATAAAACTACCCAGCAGTTTGGGCAAACATTTAACCCATTCGCTGGGTTAAAACAACCCAATCACTGGATTTATCCATTTTCAACTCATCTTGGGTTGTTTTTACCCAGCATTGTTTAGAGTGTATGAGAAATTGCATCAGCACAATTGCATTGTGGTATAAAGTACAAAAAACATTAAAAAAATAAATTAAAAAAATCACATTTTTCTCTTAATGAATGTTATGGTTGCTCAGTATACAGCAGCAAATGCTAATGAACTTATTAAAGATGCAGCAGAAAGTATGATGATGCAAAAGAAACGTACTGAAGTGTGTTTAATAGGGCAGTTTGTGGAGCTCTTCAGCAGGGATCTCCTCTGTAAGGGAAAACGCAAAGGTCAAATGCTTAAAAACAGCATATTATTGGTTACTCTAAAGACTCGTTTATTCAAGTTTTTCTGCACCGAACCATACAGGGTTTTAACAGTGCGAGACGAATATCCACCGAGGCCGCATCGCTTTGCAATTTACTGTAATCGGCCATCTCTAAATGAACACACACATCATATTTGCACCTCTGCGAGTTATTAGTAATCAGCTTTCAAGCATTATGCGGATACATTTCAGCTCAAGGGCGTTGACGGAGCCGTTACTGTATGTGGTTATCATGCCGTGCTAATGCATTAAACATAGCTGTTATCTGCTTGACCGTAGATGCGTATCCTAACAGGATGTGGCCTGTCTGCACCGCAAGCATTCGAGCGCATATAACCTTACAATCGCTGAGTGTGTATGTGTGCACACATCTATCTCCCTGAACCATTTATGCAGAAGCTGAGCCGTGTATTAAAGTTGGCATAAGCTTGCTGCAGGCCTGCATGTTTAGATTGATGATACTGGAGTAAAGGTTGGGATTTGTTTAGCTCCGTGGCAGTCCACTCGCCGACTGATTTCTATTAATGACCTTATTATGGAAGCAGAGCATTCAGACAAGCTGTTTACCTGCCCGGGGCACACGCCACTGCTAGAACTGATTGCACACATTCATCAATAAGAACTAGAATCCAATAATCCAATACTGGCTCCTGCTCGGCGTGTGCCGCAGACTGTTCAGCGGTCTTCTCTCCAATGAGTTTATGAGGATAAAAATGAGGCACTTAATCCAGAACGGGCACACATCACACCAGGCAGATCCCTCTGCATCATCATCATCATCCTGTCGTGGAGAGAGAGAGAGAGATCGGAGGCTGCTGGTTCAAGTTCAGGAATATGGAGGTGGTGTTTGACTGACAGCTGAGGTTGAAACCTGCGAAGACAACAGCAGTGCAAGGTGCACAGTATCAGCGCCCACTAACATCTATGGCGTTTATGATTTGCTGCCTGACAGAAGCTTTTACCCTCTTTTGTGACAGCACTGAAGATCTGAGCCTACTGTAGCAGATGCAAAGACGAGCAAGCAAAGATCATCGATCTGTTATTTATTAAGTATGAAAGTATTAATTTCCCTTACAAAAATCATATTGATCTCAAACTTTTGAATGGCAATTATTAGAAAATATATTGAGAGCACGCTATCCCATAAGTGGCACCATTTGTGTAGATTTGCAGGAAGAGCGTTCCAAATCAGTCACTTATGAGGTTCCTTTTCAGGATGCTGCTTTAAAAAGAAGCTGTCTATGTAAACACTAAGGCAGGTCACTAGGTTTGGGAACAGAACCCATGAGGAATGTATGTCCTATACTAATGCTCAATGGCTCACAGCTTGTCCTTATATATATATATATATATATAAAACACATAAGTAGACTTCAGACCACAGGCTTCAGCAGCTCTAAGCACAACTGGAGCTGTCCAGTGCTGAAACTGTGACTCACACTGTTCAATCCTGCTCCTGGAGGGCCACGGTCCTGTAGAGCTCAGCATTAAACACACCTGAACCAGCTGATCAAGGTCTCACTAGGCATACTGCAAACTTCCATGCAGGTGTGTTGAGGCAAGATGGAGCTGAACACCGCTGGACAGGTTTGGACACCCCTGCTGTGTGGCATCTCAGATATCACACTAGATTATATGCACTCTTTAAATTATACGTTTTAGAATGTTCAATGAAAATTGGCAATACTCCCTTAAATGTCCCTGTGTTTATAGCAAGTCATGGAAGTGAAAGTGACATGTAGCCAAGTATGGTGTCCCATACTCAGAATTAGTGCTCTGCACATTTAATGCCTCTTTCACAAGATGTAATATCAGTCTCTGGTGTCTCCAGAATGTGTCTGTGAAGTTTCAGCTCAAAATCCCCCACAGATCATTTATTATAGCTTGTCAAAAAAACCCCACTGTTTTTAAATGCGTCCCTTTAAATTCAAATGAGCTGCTGCTCCAGAAGAGGGCGGAGCTTTAACAGCTCAACAACAACAAAGCTGGAGAATCTCACGCAGCCAAAATGAGGAAAGTGTTCAGCCTTACATTGTTCAAACCGGAGTCGACACTGATGGAAACATGCGGTAATATTATATATTATATCTATTTGGGTGTGAGCAAAAACACGCCGTTTGTGTGTGTGTCCCTTTAAATGCAAATGAGCTGCTGCTCCCGCCCCCTTTCCAGAAGAGGGCGGAGCTTTAACAGCTCAACAACAACAAAGCTGGAGAATCTCACGCAGCCAAAATGAGGAAAGTGTTCAGCCTTACATTGTTCAAACCGGAGTCGACACTGATGGGGAGACTCAGGAAGAAGTTACAACTTTTAGAATGAAAAAGCCATTCAAGTGAGCCACATTGGGCCTCTGTTTTGTAGCAATACTGTATTTGACAGACCTACCAGGCAGAAATTAAACAACAATTGCAACATTCACTCCAAATAATAGTAATCAAAGAGATCAGAGGGAGTGGGGGTTGTATTTTAATTGCCAGCTAATTTAGCTTAAACTGCAGAGTTAGCACCCCATGAATTAAACAGTGAAAGTGGTATTTCATCAGGAGAGTGGAGGCGTGCATCCTTTTATTGTTCCATAATTAATGGTACCAGTTTTCGCACCGCACTAAAAGACAAATGGGGGCCTTTTTGCCATGACCTAATTGGAGCGTCCTGTCTAAAATTACATGTTAGCAAGTGGAGGTTGGAAAATAACTGCAAATGGGTCATCAAGGAGCATTACTGGCCTGTGAAAGTTATCAAAAGTGAGGGGTGACTTACCCACTCCACTTTAAAGAGGCAGATTTTCACTTTCTGATTTTACTTATGAAATGTCCTTGCTCTCTTTTTCTTATACTTTTATAGTTCAAATATGCACAATGTCCTAGATGGGCCTCTTAAAACAATCAGAAATAGAGGTTCATGGAATGTTGAATTAATATATAGATTTTATTGTATTTCTAGCAAAAGAAATGAAAAGCCATAACATTTATTTGTACTAACACTGACCTAAACACAGTTAGAGATTTGTATTGTACTTTACAATAAATCTAGCCCAAATGTACACTTTAACCCTTTCATGCATAGAGGTTACTACAGTGGACAGCTAAAGCATTTTCTTGCAAATGGGTTTTGATGGCATAGTTGCACATCAACCTCTACAGTGGACTCTAGTGCAACATCCTATACATTGCCACCAAGTGGCAAGCTGTTGTATGTCGATTTTCCCCCTCCAAAACAAGATGGCCCATGGCCAGTCAGAAATGGCAAGTTACTCCAGAATATCCATCCATTCCTTCTATCCTAGGAGACTCTTGCAGGTAAAATACTTTTTACTTAATCTAAAGTAACGTTTTTGACAGCAAATAAATGTATTTCTGTTATTACAATGTAATTTGCATTAACATCAAAAAATAATGATTACATACATGAGTATGTACTGCATAACTTTACTCCTTACATCAAAAAGAAATGTGCTTACATAATGCACATTACTTGTAATGCGTTACTTCACTCGTAACATCAAAAAGTAATCCGATTACATAATGCATCACTTCACTCGTATCAAAAAGTAATCTGATTACTTAATGCGCGTTACTTGTTATGTGTTACTTCATTAGTAACATCAAAAAGTACTCTGATTAAGTGACGCACGTTACTTGTAATGAATTACTTCACTCGTAACATCAAAAAGTACCCTGATTAAGTGACGCACGTTACTTGTAATGAATTACTTCACTCGTAACATCAAAAAGTACTCTGATTAATTGACGCACGTTACTTGTAATGAATTACTTCACTCGTAACATCAAAAAGTACTCTGATTAATTGACGCACGTTACTTGTAATGCGTTACTTCACTCGTAACATCAAAAAGTAATCCGATTACATAATGCATCACTTCACTCGTATCAAAAAGTAATCTGATTACTTAATGCGCGTTACTTGTTATGTGTTACTTCATTAGTAACATCAAAAAGTACTCTGATTAAGTGACGCACGTTACTTGTAATGTGTTACTTCATTCGTAACATCAAAAAGTACTCTGATTAAGTGACGCACGTTACTTGTAATGAATTACTTCACTCGTAACATCAAAAAGTACCCTGATTAAGTGACGCACGTTACTTGTAATGAATTACTTCACTCGTAACATCAAAAAGTACTCTGATTAATTGACGCACGTTACTTGTAATGAATTACTTCACTCGTAACATCAAAAAGTACTCTGATTAAGTGACGCACATTACTTGTAATGCGTTACTTCACTCGTAACATCAAAAAGTACTCTGATTAAGTGACGCACGTTACTTGTAATGAATTACTTCACTCGTGACATCAAAAAGTACTCTGATTAAGTGACGCACGTTACTTGTAATGTGTTACTTCATTCGTAACATCAAAAAGTACTCTGATTAAGTGACGCACATTACTTGTAATGTGTTACTTCACTCGTGACATCAAAAAGTACTCTGATTAAGTGACGCACGTTACTTGTAATGTGTTACTTCATTCGTAACATCAAAAAGTACTCTGATTAAGTGACGCACGTTACTTGTAATGAATTACTTCACTCGTAACATCAAAAAGTACTCTGATTAAGTGACGCACATTACTTGTAATGCGTTACTTCACTCGTAACATCAAAAAGTACTCTGATTAAGTGACGCACGTTACTTGTAATGAATTACTTCACTCGTGACATCAAAAAGTACTCTGATTAAGTGACGCACGTTACTTGTAATGTGTTACTTCATTCGTAACATCAAAAAGTACTCTGATTAAGTGACGCACATTACTTGTAATGTGTTACTTCATTCGTAACATCAAAAAGTACTCTGATTAAGTGACGCACATTACTTGTAATGTGTTACTTCACTCGTGACATCAAAAAGTACTCTGATTAAGTGACGCACGTTACTTGTAATGTGTTACTTAATTCGTAACATCAAAAAGTACTCTGATTAAGTGACGCACGTTACTTGTAATGTGTTACTTCATTCGTAACATCAAAAAGTACTCTGATTAAGTGACGCACATTACTTGTAATGTGTTACTTCACTCGTGACATCAAAAAGTACTCTGATTAAGTGACGCACGTTACTTGTAATGTGTTACTTCATTCGTAACATCAAAAAGTACTCTGATTAAGTGACGCACGTTACTTGTAATGAATTACTTCACTCGTAACATCAAAAAGTACTCTGATTAAGTGACGCACATTACTTGTAATGCGTTACTTCACTCGTAACATCAAAAAGTACTCTGATTAAGTGACGCATGTTACTTGTAATGAATTACTTCACTCGTAACATCAAAAAGTACTCTGATTAAGTGACGCACGTTACTTGTAATGTGTTACTTCATTCGTAACATCAAAAAGTACTCTGATTAAGTGACGCATGTTACTTGTAATGAATTACTTCACTCGTAATATCAAAAAGTACTCTGATTAAGTGACGCACGTTACTTGTAATGTGTTACTTCACTCGTAACATCAAAAAGTACTCTGATTAAGTGACGCATGTTACTTGTAATGAATTACTTCACTCGTAATATCAAAAAGTACTCTGATTAAGTGACGCACATTACTTGTAATGTGTTACTTCATTCGTAACATCAAAAAGTACTCTGATTAAGTGACGCACATTACTTGTAATGTGTTACTTCATTCGTAAAGTGATTAAGTAACGCACGTTACTTGTAATGCGTTACTTCACTCGTAACATCAAAAAGTACTCAGATTAAGTGACGCACGTTACTTGTAATGCATTACTTCATTTGTAACATCAAAAGGTACTCTGATTAAGTAACGCACGTTACTTGTAATGTGTTACTTCATTCGTAACATCAAAAAGTAATTTGATTACGTAACGTGCGTTACTTCACTCATAACATCAAAAAGTAATCTGATTACATTATGCATGTTACTTGTAATGTGTTACCCCCAACACTGCTCATTTCAGATGGCATTGAAAACGCCTTATCACTAGGTTTTCTCAGAGGTGAGCTATCGTAGAAATGTGTCCATCTTGAACATAATCAGAATTATTAGCTAATAAGGGTAAATCAACATACTCCAGGGGAGCATGAGTGTTTTTTTACATAATCTGAGTTGGGTTCCCACAGTTGTACCTTGTAGAGTTCTCTGACGTAATCACGTCCTCATGTTCTGATATCAAAGACACACAGAGTTCAACTTGTAAGAAGCTCAATTGCATTTGGGTTAAAACAGTTGAAGGTTCTATATAAAGAGAAATGTCTTAAATGATTGCATAATACTTTTATGTTTAACTGGTTATTTATTTATTTATTTATTGTAATGATAAAGTATGGTTATGAGCTGTTTAATTAATAAAATGTAATTAAAATTGCAAATAAATTAAAAGAAACTTAATTATAAAACTAAACCCATAACATAATCCCATGCATGATGAGAACCCCTAAAGGGCCTGACAGAAGTGTCTATATAGAACCTTTTCTGACAAAACTGCAAAAACATGTAATTATATTATACTGTAATTATATTGTTCAGTGCCCATTCAAACATAGACAAATGTATTTTGGGCATTCAATAATATAGTCAAAAACCAAAACAATCCATTTGTAACAATGCAGCAGAGATAGATTGCTAACCATCTATACTGTGTTGTAAAGGCGTCTTGATTTTCCCCATGCCACATTATAACCACGGCAGTAATGATGGGGTTTTGTTTTCGTAAGGTGAGTGATGTATCTGTAAAGCTGAGATGAGGGAGGAATGCAGACAGATCCATTACGGAGCCATTAGACACACTTCTAATGAGCGAGTCATCAGAAATGATCAGGGCCAGGGCACGACACGTGTTCCTGTCTCTGACAATAAAGAGATATTGTTTGGTTAAGAAATGACAAATCATTTCGCTGACAAATTGCATTCAGCAGAAACTTAATTTGTGCTCTCGCATTTCATTTCAAATTGTGTTCAGGTCTATACTCGATACATGAGAAATTTAACATATAAATCTAAATTAATTGGCTCTTTGTTTTTGTATTTTAACAGCAAATTTCTGTCATTATTCTCTTATTCCGTCATTCTGTGTGACATTTTTTAGAGCACAGAACACAAAAGTAGAAATTTTGTAAACTATATTGCAAGTCTTTGGTAGTCATACTACTGCTAAAGTAGTGACAGATGACAGATTATTAACTCTCAGTAAAACATGCATTCTGTATCAAAAACTGAGCAACAAAAACAATAGGCAAAAAACATTTTCAACTAAAATAAACTTAGAAATAAATAGACTGAAGGCAAAACAGATCCTTCCACATGTTGCACAGCATTTTCTGGTCCTTTGCTTTTAGTCAGTGTACATTAGCAACAGACGTTATTTGTTCATGGCAAAGAAAAGGCCTCCATGGGTCACCTCATGTAAAGATTGAAGTTATTCGCCTGAGTGACTCTCTGAATGAAGCAAGCATACTGTCTACCACTCTTTCATTGTCCACTCATCTTTTATTCCCCCGTCCAGACAGTGTCCTCCTCCTTCTCTCCTTCAACCTACAAAGAAATATTGCAACTTCAATTACTAAGAATTCACTTATTATAAAGAACTGAACTATTTTAGAGATTATGTCGTTGTCTAACCTTGGGTAATATTTTGACAGTCATCTTTGCAGCCAAGAAATAGGTCCATTTTAAGGCTTGTACAGAAGTTTGAGGCTCTGACAAGTGAGGGCACTCCTAAATTCTTCTGTCTGAAGTTGCCAGCTTCACTCTGATTGGCTGATATGCAGCTTCCAGAATTCAAGAAGTTCATTTGTACAGTATTTTCCATCAGAGGAAAAACAGCTCTTGTTACTTCCATAACGGTTTAATGATTTATACATTTCTGCCCAGATAAATGTACATTTAAGTAAAATAATTTAGAATAAATAGAATTAAACAAAAGTGAATATTTTGCTTTGTCACTCAGAAGTCTACAAAGTTGTACTTCACAGCATGAATTTAACTTAAACTATATTTTAGAACTATAGTTATTAAAATGCGCTGCCATCTGTTTAATTGATTCATTTTTCAGTAAGCTTGACTTCAGTTTGTGCACATAAATAACTGATAAGGCCATTCTAGGAGATGAAAAGCTTTTTCTGGAACACTGTAATAATTTAGTGTTGAACCGCATCATTGTACACTTGGGTTGTAATTTTACCTAATCTGTGTTTTTTTTTTTTCCCCTGCATATTTTTCAATTATCAACGGATGACTTTAGGATAGGACGTGTTTTGGCCCTTAATGTAACTGCAGTATAAAACCATCATTTGGAACATGTGCTAATTTAGGATTAAATGCTGACTTTATTACACTCATTTGTCATCCAGCAGGTTGTTAAGGTTCTATCCCGAGCATCGGTTTGGTTAGAGAGAGCCTGGCCTAATGCAGATAAGTGACAGGCATCATTACATTGGTAATGAAGGAAAAGGTAATGAATTATAAATAGCCTCTCATGGTCCAGCGGTGTCCTACATGCTGTAATTGAAACATGTACTCTCAAGAGATTCTTCCAGGGGAGGAGTGTCGAAACCAGAGGAAACTGCTCCTTTAAAATGTCTACATTAAGCAAGAATTCACATCGAACTCATTTCTAAATAAGAGAGAGTGACAGCACACCATATGAAGAAATGCAGAGACAGCTGAATGCCATTGAAATTGTTTGACCCCTAGGGCCAGGCAAGCATTTTCCTGTTTGCCCAGAAAAAAAAAAAAAAAGTTTTATAATTATATTTAAATATACACTCACCGGCCACTTTATTAGGTATAGATTGCCTTCAGAACTGCAGATTTATCAGCCGCACATCCATGATGCCAATCTCCAGTTCCACCACATCAAAAGGTATTAAGAATTAAGATGCGTTTTGGTCGATTGGATCACAAGAGGATGACACTAAATACAGGCGTAAACGGGGTCTAAAACATTTTGAGCTTGTCCACTTGAAAACATCCCTCTATGAGATTATGTGGCTTCTTACACAGAATAATGCACACAAAATATTATTTCATAGTATTCTATACAGTGATAAAGGCTATGTTGATCAGCATTGCATTATAAATATACTTTATTATCATGAAAATACCCGAGAAGGCTTGAGGAACTCAGATAAACCATATATTGTCATAGTCATGTGTTTATTAATCATGTTTAACCAATCAAAGCCTCTTCTGTGGATTCAGCTACAGCGATAGTAGGATGCCCATTGGGATTTTACGGAGCCCTGCACATGACATGCATGAAAAGTAAATGCAATGCAAATGCATTAAGCTAAATCGTGCGCACGTTTTGCTTATTCGTTCCCTCAATTTGCTAAATCATGTGCACGATTTATAAATTGAGGAAACAAAATAGTAAATTGTGCGCACGATTTAGCAAATTGAGAGAACGGATTAGTAAATTGTGCGCATGATTATAAATCAAGGGAACAAAATAGTAAATTATGTGTGAGATTTAGCGAATCCGGGGAATAAAATAGTAAATCATGCTCACAACTTTAATCCTGCATGTAATGTGCGGAGCTGTGAAGGATTTCCTGGATCAACTTGCGATATCATACTTCTGTGAGACATATTTGGAGTTTCTGCATGAGTGCGCCCTCTGGCTTTCAGATGGAGCAGCGTTTACTACTGATCACAGAGCCGTGCTTCACTGACAAGCTGCGCATAAATAAATAAATAAAAATCTCAGTCTTTGCCAGATTGCATTCAGTTGATTTTCGATGAATCATGCAGCCCTAATTCTTACCCTACCATTTGAATGTTGCAGCAGAAATCAAGAGTTACTGTTACCTTTCTATCAGCTGGACCAGTCTGGCCATTCTCCTCTGATCTCTGGCATCAACATACATAATTTAATTCGACAATTATTTATTTTATCTATATCTACCAGAAAATTGAGGAATATCAATTCAGCCGTCCTTGACAAAGCTTAAGTATAAAACACTGAGCTTTCTTCTGTACTGTGAAAAGTTAGCTATTTTTCCTTTGGGGCCTTTGAAGAATTAGCTCTTCTTTTCTTTCTTGGCAGACTCACCTATTCAAAGTGTCCCACGGCACCAATTATTCCTCGTTCTTCCAAAAGTTACACTTGCTAGACTTCTTCATAATAGCAGATTGTGCAGGCAAATCAATAGACCAATAGTGGAAAAGAAGAGGAACAGGTTACAAGAGAACAATTTGTTGACAACATAGTATGGATAATAATAGGCGAGTGAATAACATGTCAGGGCATCAGGCCAAACATCACAATATTTAATACACATATTTCATTGGGTTCTATCATGTCCAATGGCGAATCTCTTTTCTTATTTAATTTAATTCATGAAATTGAATGTAATAAATTCACACAGTTCAGCGGGTTTAATCCATGAAGTCTCAGCTGACCTCGCCTGCATGTTTTATGATTGTGGGAAAAAAGTGGACAGCCATTTACTGGAGGAAGACACACTTTATCAGAGCCACAGAGACAAGAAGAGCTGCTCTCCTGCGTGGTTTAGCATCCTCAGTGAAAGTTGTTTGCTTTGTGTTCATTTATCAAGAACAAGTTATGTGGAGGAAGCAACATAAAGCCAGGTACCCTCAGAAGGTCATACTTCATTCTTCTAAACTGCACAAATGCAGTCTCCATAGCAACAGACAGACTTCAGGAGTCCTTAGTCAACACAGCCTAGTGACAAATTCAGAGCAGCACGGTGACACGACAAACACTCGAACTAATTAACAAAAATTGCAGTTAAGGGTCTAATTGTTGGTGCACACACAAAAACACTGCTTTTATGACAGCTGAAATAAGTTTATTCATCATGACAGATGTTTGTTCAGTTTACCCAAGCTGAACGAATGCATGCTACACAACACAAATCCAAAACATCTGGTCACAATTGTACGGTGTGGCGGCCAACACACGTGAATATCAAACAGTAACAGTCTTTATTTAAATCAAACAGGAGATCACTGAAAAATAATCAGTAAGAAACACATTCATCAGTGAGAGACGGGGGTGTGTATATAAACAGGACTAAATGAGTGAGTTAACGAGGAACAGGTGCGACACAGTAGGTTGCTATGGAAACAGATGAAAACACACGGGAAAACTGGGGCTGTGTTAGAAATCGCCCCCTATACCCTTAAATAGGCACTATTTGAGAGGACAGCCATTTGTGTCCCAAACTATAGTGGACGTTATCGAGTGCACTCATTCAATCATCAGCTGCTTCTCATTTCGAAGGCTGCGTCCTCCGGAGCTCGCATTTAAAGGTTGCATACATCATTGAGGCAGTCTCATTTAAGAGAAGTAACTGTTAGATTGTAAGGTAAGAAAGAAATTACAGTATTTTACAACTCATGAGGATCAATAGTCAATTTTATTACAGTTACTTTTCTTAAATAAGACATCCTTGATGATGTATGCAGCCTTCAAATGCAGCCTTCAAAGCCTCTAAAATGAGACACAGCTGATGTACGCTTAACGGATAGAGAAAACCATAATGCACTGGGAGGGTCGCACCGAATGAATTTCCACGTCTCTCCAGAAGATGGCACTCGCAGCCGAATCATCCATCCATCCATCCATCCATCCATCCATCCATCCATCCATCCATCCATCCATTTTCCAAACCGCTGGCCCAATGTGGCTACAACGTAATAATATCATACAGGTATAAATTCCTGTTTAATTGATTATTAAATTATTTAATGCTAGTTTCTATGAAAGAAATCAAGATAAATCCTGTGATTATTAAACAGCAAGTGTTTAATTTTCATTCACTCCTTCAAGTGGACTATATTAGTGTACTAATGTAGGGAATAGGGAATGAGGATATAGGGGGAGATTTTGAACACAGCCTTGGTCAACTAAGGGGCCGTTTACACGACACCATCTTCAACTAAAATCAGAAAACTTTTTATGCGTTTTGGCTGTTCATTTTGGCGGCCTAAATATGCAAACATTTGAGAATTGTTTTCAAAGTGCAAGTGTAACGGAAGCAAGCTACTAAGAGCTGTGCGTGTAAACCTCACTCCCCTGATCTCAAGAGGCGCTCTAGCGACTTAGCCTCCTTGTTAGAGCACCCGACTCCCAGGCTGGCGGACCCGGATTCGCTTAGAGTGGGCGGTTCAAACAGGAGGGGTTAAATTGGTGCCATGACCCGGATGGGAGTGAGTTTTAAAGGGGTGGGTGTAATGGACATTGGCCGGTAAGAGCTGTGCATGTAAACCTCACTCCCCTCAAGAGGCACACCAGAGACTGTGGTCTTTAGCATTTTTGATTAACATGCCCGTCTCCCATGCCAGAGACGCGGTTTAAATCCCTCTTACAGCTTGTGGAGTAGGACTGGTTAAACAAGGTTTTTAAACAATACCTTTATCACCTCTGTGTAAACAAAAACGGTGATGTTATGTGCATACATATTACGTGTTCAGTCTATAGGCACGTAGTGTTTCTTTACAGAGTGACACCGCCATCTACTGGCCTGGCAGCATAATACAGCGTTTTCTTTTCGCATATCCGTGTGAACAGAGATCGTTTTGACATCGTTGTCATTGTTGTTTTCCCTTTAAGGCAAACAGGAACTGGGAAAACATGAAACCAAACCAAAACAGAACAGAACCTACCAACAATGTCATAGTTTAATCCATTTACACCGGTAAACTATAACTTACTAAGATCACACCACACTGCAAATAAGATCACTGTCAGTAAGTCAAATATGTTGACAGTCCATTACAGTTCAAGAGGTAAAAAGCATTCACAACTTATTCTGGTGTGACCGTTCTTTTTTAAATAGCTTTGTGTGACAGTCTTCATCTCATCTGTTGTTATATATCTGAGAAATCTGAAGACGCCATCTGTTTGATTGTTAGAATCTTTCCTCTAAATATAAAGTACCTTTATTTGTCATTCAGATGTCACTGGCACATCAGTATGCCACAGAATTATTGCGAGGTTCTGCCTGTAATTATAAATCCAAGAGTAAAACAACAAGAGAGGCTCATTTACATAGGACACATTGAGCGAGTGTGTATGTGTCGTTCTCATTATCTCAGAAATCCACCTGTGATGAAGCCAAACAACAACACGGCAAAGGTTTTGTGAGTATATATTTTAGGCTGATGGGATTCTGCATTTCTCAAACAAAAAGTCAAGGGTAACAACTTTTAAGGAGTGAGCCTCACTATTCATTTCTTTATTCATTTTCTAGTTCAAACAAATCGGTTTTTTTTTTAAGTTACTTTCACAGAGTGAATACATCATCAAGTACAAAGATGAATGGACATGTTATTGTAGCTATTGTAATTAATTATACTGCCGTTCCAAAGTTAGGGGTCGGTAAGATTTTTTACCTTTTTGAAAGAAGTCTTATTAATATCAAGATTTTTTTTCCAAGTGTTAATGAAGAGGTTAATTCCACTGGCTGAAGACTGAGACGAGTTTCAGAATGGTTAATTCATTGGCCACCCATGAAGCTGTCAATTACAAGGCATTTCAAACTTCTAATATATTCTCTCACATTCTCTTTTGTGCTGACACACACATTCATTCACAGTACACACTCTCACAAGCAGATGCTACTAAATCGTGTTTACACGAGTCCAGACCCAAACAGCTGACCGGCTTATTTGTGGGTCATGTTGTAATCATGCGAAATTCAGTGTTGCGCAACTGCAATGTGTTCAAACAATGATCATGCAGCATACAGTATAATCATGGCTTTCTTCTCAAATTAAGTGAATTAAAATATAAAATGTCCAAATCCAACTCACAACACACTCTTTTCTTTCTCTTCCTCCACATTTCCTGTAAAATCTCACTATGGTTTTTTAAATTATAATTGGAATACTGAACATAATATTTAAATAAAATTACTTTAAAAAAAAAAGTTTATTTTAAATTATTTAAGTTTCTGCCACAAATTCCAATAATGGCCAAATAGAGTGCAACAGTCGGCTTCTGGAAGTAAAAACTCTATTCATTTTCTCCATAGGGAAATAGATTTTTAACAATAAATTATAAACCTTTAAAGATAGCTTGCTCTGAGCTATGAGGTTGTTAATCCATGGTATTTACTTCTGTTGATGACGCCAGCCCACATTATTTCAGCTTATTTATAAAATAATCGTGATGTTTAACAGTGCAATTTCTGGTTAAAAAAAAACTACATTACCCATGATGCTCCACAGAAAATGACGCCAATCAGAGGCCCCAAAAGGCACACTTCATAGCACTTTCAGTCTTGTGGACTTACGATGGCTGCCATGTGCACGTGTCCATTAAGTCCACGAGACCTTACGGTGCCCCATATGTTAATTTTAGGTCTCAGAAGGGTGCTTGTGAGCACCCCCTTGTGGCCTGCACTGGTGCGAGTTCCACAGCAGACATCTTCCCGACAGTCAAAGCTCGTAGGTAGACCGCAAGTGCCATTTGGGACAGGGCAAGAGAGTCGAAAAAATCAACATGCCCACTTAAAACTTAAAACATATATAAGACATGCACATTTTGCTGTTCTAAATACAATTTTTACCAACCAACTGACAACTACATTTATTTACCCAACTTTATTTATTTTTTTAATTGTTTGCATTAATGTTTTAAAAACTCAATTATTCATACTCTCACTGCTAAAAGACAAACAGACTTTCAAACAGCAGATCACACAATTTTCCCTTTAAAAATCTGGAGTTGAGGCAGCCTGCAGTTTATGTCTCCCTTTCTTCTTATTTCCAATTACTCTGAACCACACTCTCTCTGTGATCTGCTAACGTTTGTTTCTATACCAGCTCTGATGCATGAATTACACAGATTCAGGGCAAATGAAGCAGGTCTGAGAGGTTGTAGACATTTCCTTCAGTGCCCTCTGCTCTCGGAGCAGGAATGGAGGAGATCAATGTGCAGGCATTAATTCACTAGGGCACTTATCCAATAGGTTGACTGACAGGCACTAAGCTGGTGTCGGAGAGATTGTTAGAGAACATCCATTCAGTTGTAGGGTCTGAAGAGAGCGAAAGGACAGAAAAGAGCAAACAAACAGTGCTGTCAATGTCATGAGAGGGCAGGCACCAAAAGGAGTGCAGAAAATAGAGGCAGAGTTATTTTAGTATTACTAAACTATTATTGTTTATGTTTAGAAATAGGTTTTATTTTTACAATTTTTTTATATATATAATATATAATACTTAATAGGGGTGTAACAGTACATGAACGGTTTTGTGCATACAGTCAGTCACAGGTGATCCACACTCCAATCCAGTAGGGGGCGCATATGGTAATGCAACACCGTTTGCTAACCGCCACAACAGGAAAAAGTGCAGAAGAAGAAGAACAGAGGATCTATGCATAGATATGTTTATGTGTAATCTCTAAACCAGTGTTTCATCCGCAGAAAGACATCAATAAAACAGCTTGAGAATAATATCTGACGTAGCATCACATTCACCTCAGGCAAGTCATTTAGTGTCCTCAGCATGTTAGTTCACTAGAGAAATGAACTCTTTCACTAAATATATGCACTATATGAGCTTATATATTCATTATTTTCTTTACCTGTCTTAATTATTTAATGTATGTTTAACAAATTTGTCATGAAAACAAGTTATGACAGTAACTGTGTAAATTATTATATTTGAGAAAGGAATTGGAGAAGAAAATAATTGAAAATTATGTCAATAAACAAGAAGAGGACAGACTTCATTTAAATTATTATATATAAATTATATAATTATGTTGATCTCAGTGGAGATCTGAGTTTCTCTGTCAAATGTGTTGTTGTTTTATCAAAGGAACCGATGGAGAGACTCGCGTCTGCATGTTCTTCAGAGCACGTGAACAGTGATGATTTTGTGATCATTCAGATATTCCGTTCAACACGGGAGCTCATTGAGGAATCCCTCTGTGTGCTGTGGGGAAGGACCGGGATGGAGGGATAGATTGAAAGAGGGATAAAAGGCTAGAGAAAGATGAAAGACAAGGGGCCGCAAGGAACGGCGATGATAGATAGATTGGAGCGGCACTGACACAGGACAGAGAAGCCATGGAGAATTACAGAAGAGAAAGAAACAAAAGGTCAAACGCTACATATCCAGTCTGTTTACATCATACATCGGAGTCTGCTGGCTCTCAGACTAACCACACACCTATTTTCTGTTGCTCAGGAACTTTAATGCCAGCCCAAAGGTAGACAAGTTACAGCTGTTTGAGACAACCAGAGCTGAAATAAATAATGAAAACGATGCTTCATCACTAAATCTCTTTGTTCTGAGGTGTGTCAGCTCTTGCATTCAGAGGCTGCGGCTCACACCACTGTGGTGAACAAACAGATAAAAGAGAATTTCTGAGGGAATCAATGCCGCACATCTGCTATTATGATGACAGTTCCATGATAAATAAATAACAGCCTAATTAATTACCTATTTTTAACAGTCAACAGATGTCTGTTTTGTTAAAGCACATAGTTTCATAGAGTAAACACACATTTTTTTGTTTTTTTAAGAAATTAATACTTTTATGCAGTGTACATATTAAATTGATTCAGAGCCCCTAAAGGGACTAGAGTTGGGTATCCTTTGAATTTTAACGATTCCAGTTCAAATTCAGATTCTGCTTATCGATTCCAATTCTTATCGATTCCTATTTCGATTCCAATAAGGTTAAAAACAAAACAAAACAATAAACATGTATATAAAATCAACATTTATTCTAGGTCTTACTGCAAAACATTTCATTGTAGCTGAATATTATGAACAAAAATCAACAGGATAAAGAACACTTAAATAAGGCACTTCTGTCTATGGTTTAAAAATACCATAGCAAAATCAACTAGCGTATCTAATGTAAATTTCAAGCATTGTTAAAAACAAGTGAACACTCAGTAACTAAAAGAGAACAAATAAACATTAGCAATCGCACAAATAAATACAACTGAACAAAGCTACGATTGAAAAACAGTGTTTTAAGATTTTCAGCTACAGAAACTGTAATCTAATGTATAATAACACTGCACATATACATAATATAACAATACTTATAAAATATACATTACAAATAGATACAAAAGTTACTCAAGAACAGCGAGTGAATTTTCTTTTGTTGTTTGATTAGTTTATTATAGAGACGGCAGCAGGAATATTATGCTGTTGTCACTTTAATGTTTAAACTGACAGGACCTAAAACAACATGCTAATGATAAACTTTCATGTGCATTTCAAACCTTAGTGCCTGGTCTGTATGACTATCATCTATGATCCCTATACTTGACATTGCACATCCTGCTATGTGGCTATCATGGATGAGCACATCGCGATATTATTCATTGTTTATTATAGCTTATCAAAATTTGCCCCTATTTGGGTGTGAGCAAAAACACGCCGTTTTTGTGTGCGTCCCTTTAAATGCAAATGAGCTGCTGATCCCGCCCCCTTTTCAGAAGAGGCGGAGCTTTAACAGCTCAACAACAACAAAGCAGGAGAATCTCACGCAGCCAAAATGAGGAAAGTGTTCAGCCTTACATTGTTCAAACCGGAGTCGACACTGATGGAGAGACTCAGGAAGAAGTTACAACTTTTCGACGTTTCTGAATGGTTAGTGGATAAATTGATGTAGTTGCTGTGGAGTTGATTCAACTCATCCACTAGCATGTGCCGTCATGTTCATCTTTAGTGTTGAATTGACCCTCGTTTGTGAAGCAGTCCGGCGTAAAATGACGGCATGACAACAACACTCGACTACAACAACTCTTCCTCTTCTCTAAAGCAGCCCAACATGGCCCCGCCCCCTTTGCTGTGTGTTGTTGGGGGCGGAGTTTATGTAAATTTTGGGATTGTGATGTCACAAACCCAGGAAGAAGCTTGTTGTAGTCCCTACCAGCCGTTTGTTGTAGTCCTTAAAAAGTGATTTCTGTAAAATAAAATATCTCTCTTTGCATTGAACTTTGATTGTCGTAACTTTGCAGATGTTGTTTATGATCAAACAGCAACGTTACACACTAACTGAAGTTAAAAAAGTCAAACCATAATTTCTGTTTTAACAGCTCTTTTAAATTCTAACAATTTTTCACAATATTACTGTATTTTATCTTGTAACATTTTTATTACAATTACCATAATTTATTTTTCGCCTTAATGGTTTCAGACTTTTTGATCACATCAGCTGAAGTCAGAGTGTCTTCCCCTTCCACTGGCTCAAACTATTTCTTCATCTCCTCACTACTTGTTAAATTCAAGACCTGCTAATAACACACGTCTCCACCCGCTCAATCCACTGCGATGTGAAATTACCAACCAATCTCAGTTTAAAATGTTTTCCCCCCTCTGCAATTCATATTCTCCGATTGCCTGGGGAGCGAGGTCATTACTTCTGATTGACAGTCATTTGGCTTTGGAACGGACTCTACCCGTTCAGAGCCTGTTAGGCTGCTGAATATCATTAGGTAATGGGAGAATCGAGGAAGCACACACTTCCAGTATAGCCCGCATGGACAATTGTCTGACCAGAGAAAACCTCAAATAAATTGTAATTTTACTCTTGCAAATGGCTTTGTTTGTACTCTGGCATGCCCTCTCACACGTTTCCAGACGTCTATGTGATCAGACAGATTGTCTGCTACTTTACCAAAAGACCTTGAAATTACTTATCGTATTGTCTCCGAAACTTTAAAACGGTGAACTTTGGATGAGTAGACAGACTCAGTCCATCAGTGTAAGCCCCCCAGAACGCTGTGGGGTGATGAAGCCGATGAAAAGACCTGATAGATTGGAAGCTGCCAGTTTGATTAAGGCCTGTGGGTTTAGATGCCTATGATAGGACCAGCCCAGAGCCACAAAACCACATTCAACTCACTGCAGCAAGGACACAAAAGTTTAATTGCATCACCTTGGGACACACACTCAATTTTGGATTTTTTTTTTTTTTCACATTTGAGTGAAACTAAAAACTAATAACTGTTTCCTTCTCAGAAGCTTACAGAGTTTTAAATGTATTAATTCGCTTAACCGTAACAGAAGAAATGCCTGCGTGTCAAATTTCACATTGTGTTCATACTGAAAGTCATTTTGGTGTGCATAATGGAATTGAACGGTCTGTATATATCCAGCGTATGTTTGTCAAACTATCAGCATGTGGCGAGTTTGAGATAGTGACACAACACGTGCAAGACAGCCATTATTCTCATTCACATCTACTGTACGCCATGAGCAAGAGGACAGCCACACATTATTCTACAGCCTGTATCTGAGGAATCAGCATATTTCTGAACTAATATATATGAACATCACTGTTAAAAGCAAAACCTCCTGATGCAATAAAAAATAAAAAGTAAAATAAAATAAAATAATAAAAAAATATGCACATATGAACGCTTGCACAGTGGTGCTTCCAAAATTGGCATATTTCTGTCTTTTTGTTGCTGCTGCTGCTGCTGTTAGTTTTTGTTGCTTCTGTTAGTTAGTTGCTGTTTCTGTTAGTTAGTTGCTGTTTCTGTTAGTTAGTTGCTGTTTCTGTTAGTTTTTGTTGCTGCTGCTGTTAGTTTTTGTTGCTGCTGCTGTTAGTTTTTGTTGCTTCTGTTAGTTAGTTGCTGTTTCTGTTAGTTTTTGTTGCTGTTTCTGTTAGTTTTTGTTGCTTCTGTTAGTTAGTTGCTGTTTCTGTTAGTTAGTTGCTGTTTCTGTTAGTTTTTGTTGCTGCTGCTGTTAGTTTTTGTTGCTGCTGCTGTTAGTTTTTGTTGCTTCTGTTAGTTAGTTGCTGTTTCTGTTAGTTTTTGTTGCTGCTGCTGTTAGTTTTTGTTGCTGCTGCTGTTAGTTTTTGTTGCTGCTGCTGTTAGTTTTTGTTGCTTCTGTTAGTTAGTTGCTGTTTCTGTTAGTTTTTGTTGCTGCTGCTGTTAGTTTTTGTTGCTGCTGTTAGTTAGTTGCTGTTTCTGTTAGTTTTTGTTGCTGCTGCTGTTAGTTTTTGTTGCTGCTGTTAGTTAGTTGCTGTTTCTGTTAGTTTTTGTTGCTGCTGCTGTTAGTTTTTGTTGCTTCTGTTAGTTAGTTGCTGTTTCTGTTAGTTTTTGTTGCTGCTGCTGTTAGTTTTTGTTGCTGCTGTTAGTTAGTTGCTGTTTCTGTTAGTTTTTGTTGCTGCTGCTGTTAGTTTTTGTTGCTGCTAATTGTTTTTGTTGCTGCTGCTGTTAGTTTTTGTTGCTTCTGTTAGTTAGTTGCTGTTTCTGTTAGTTTTTGTTGCTGCTGCTGTTAGTTTTTGTTGCTTCTGTTAGTTAGTTGCTGTTTCTGTTAGTTTTTGTTGCTGCTGCTGTTAGTTTTTGTTGCTGCTGTTAGTTAGTTGCTGTTTCTGTTAGTTTTTGTTGCTGCTGCTGTTAGTTTTTGTTGATGCTAATTGTTTTTGTTGCTGCTGCTGTTAGTTTTTGTTGCTGCTGTTAGTTAGTTGCTGTTTCTGTTAGTTTTTGTTGCTGCTGCTGTTAGTTTTTGTTGCTGCTGTTAGTTAGTTGCTGTTTCTGTTAGTTTTTGTTGCTGCTGCTGTTAGTTTTTGTTGCTGCTGTTAGTTAGTTGCTGTTTCTGTTAGTTTTTGTTGCTGCTGCTGTTAGTTTTTGTTGCTGCTGCTGTTAGTTTTTGTTGCTGCTGTTAGTTAGTTGCTGTTTCTGTTAGTTTTTGTTGCTGCTGCTGTTAGTTTTTGTTGCTGCTGTTAGTTAGTTGCTGTTTCTGTTAGTTTTTGTTGCTGCTGCTGTTAGTTTTTGTTGCTGCTGCTGTTAGTTTTTGTTGCTTCTGTTAGTTAGTTGCTGTTTCTGTTAGTTTTTGTTGCTGCTGCTGTTAGTTTTTGTTGCTTCTGTTAGTTAGTTGCTGTTTCTGTTAGTTTTTGTTGCTGCTGCTGTTAGTTTTTGTTGCTGCTGTTAGTTAGTTGCTGTTTCTGTTAGTTTTTGTTGCTGCTGCTGTTAGTTTTTGTTGCTGCTGTTAGTTAGTTGCTGTTTCTGTTAGTTTTTGTTGCTGCTGCTGTTAGTTTTTGTTGCTGCTGTTAGTTAGTTGCTGTTTCTGTTAGTTTTTGTTGCTGCTGCTGTTAGTTTTTGTTGCTGCTGTTAGTTAGTTGCTGTTTCTGTTAGTTTTTGTTGCTGCTGCTGTTAGTTTTTGTTGCTGCTGTTAGTTAGTTGCTGTTTCTGTTAGTTTTTGTTGCTGCTGCTGTTAGTTTTTGTTGCTGCTGTTAGTTAGTTGCTGTTTCTGTTAGTTTTTGTTGCTGCTGCTGTTAGTTTTTGTTGCTGCTGTTAGTTAGTTGCTGTTTCTGTTAGTTTTTGTTGCTGCTGCTGTTAGTTTTTGTTGCTGCTGTTAGTTAGTTGCTGTTTCTGTTAGTTTTTGTTGCTGCTGCTGTTAGTTTTTGTTGCTGCTGTTAGTTAGTTGCTGTTTCTGTTAGTTTTTGTTGCTGCTGTTAGTTAGTTGCTGTTTCTGTTAGTTTTTGTTGCTGCTGCTGTTAGTTTTTGTTGCTGCTGTTAGTTAGTTGCTGTTTCTGTTAGTTTTTGTTGCTGCTGCTGTTAGTTTTTGTTGCTTCTGTTAGTTAGTTGCTGTTTCTGTTAGTTTTTGTTGCTGCTGCTGTTAGTTTTTGTTGCTGCTGTTAGTTAGTTGCTGTTTCTGTTAGTTTTTGTTGCTGCTGCTGTTAGTTTTTGTTGCTTCTGTTAGTTAGTTGCTGTTTCTGTTAGTTTTTGTTGCTGCTGCTGTTAGTTTTTGTTGCTGCTGTTAGTTAGTTGCTGTTTCTGTTAGTTTTTGTTGCTGCTGCTGTTAGTTTTTGTTGCTGCTGTTAGTTAGTTGCTGTTTCTGTTAGTTTTTGTTGCTGCTGCTGTTAGTTTTTGTTGCTTCTGTTAGTTAGTTGCTGTTTCTGTTAGTTTTTGTTGCTGCTGCTGTTAGTTTTTGTTGCTTCTGTTAGTTAGTTGCTGTTTCTGTTAGTTTTTGTTGCTGCTGCTGTTAGTTTTTGTTGCTGCTGTTAGTTAGTTGCTGTTTCTGTTAGTTTTTGTTGCTGCTGCTGTTAGTTTTTGTTGCTTCTGTTAGTTAGTTGCTGTTTCTGTTAGTTTTTGTTGCTGCTGCTGTTAGTTTTTGTTGCTGCTGTTAGTTAGTTGCTGTTTCTGTTAGTTAGTTTTTGTTGCTGCTGCTGTTAGTTTTTGTTGCTGCTGTTAGTTAGTTGCTGTTTCTGTTAGTTTTTGTTGCTGCTGCTGTTAGTTTTTGTTGCTGCTGTTAGTTAGTTGCTGTTTCTGTTAGTTTTTGTTGCTGCTGCTGTTAGTTTTTGTTGCTTCTGTTAGTTAGTTGCTGTTTCTGTTAGTTTTTGTTGCTGCTGCTGTTAGTTTTTGTTGCTGCTGTTAGTTAGTTGCTGTTTCTGTTAGTTTTTGTTGCTGCTGCTGTTAGTTTTTGTTTGTTCTTTTTGTTTTTTGGTGTTTATGTTTGTTTTTGTTGGTGCTGCTGTTAGTTTTTGTTGCTGCTGTTAGTTAGTTGCTGTTTCTGTTAGTTTTTGTTGCTGCTGCTGTTAGTTTTTGTTGCTGTTTTTGTTGCTGCTGTTAGTTTTTGTTGCTGCTAGTTAGTTGCTGTTTCTGTTAGTTTTTGTTGCTGCTGCTGTTAGTTTTTGTTGCTGCTGTTAGTTAGTTGCTGTTTCTGTTAGTTTTTGTTGCTGCTGCTGTTAGTTTTTGTTGCTTCTGTTAGTTAGTTGCTGTTTCTGTTAGTTTTTGTTGCTGCTGCTGTTAGTTTTTGTTGCTGCTGCTGTTAGTTTTTGTTGCTGCTGTTAGTTAGTTGCTGTTTCTGTTAGTTTTTGTTGCTGCTGCTGTTAGTTTTTGTTGCTGCTGTTAGTTAGTTGCTGTTTCTGTTAGTTTTTGTTGCTGCTGCTGTTAGTTTTTGTTGCTGCTGTTAGTTTTTGTTGCTGCTAATTGTTTTTGTTGCTGCTGCTGTTAGTTTTTGTTGCTTCTGTTAGTTAGTTGCTGTTTCTGTTAGTTTTTGTTGCTGCTGTTAGTTAGTTGCTGTTTCTGTTAGTTTTTGTTGCTGCTGCTGTTAGTTTTTGTTGCTGCTAATTGTTTTTGTTGCTGCTGCTGTTAGTTTTTGTTGCTGCTGTTAGTTAGTTGCTGTTTCTGTTAGTTTTTGTTGCTGCTGCTGTTAGTTTTTGTTGCTTCTGTTAGTTAGTTGCTGTTTCTGTTAGTTTTTGTTGCTGCTGCTGTTAGTTTTTGTTGCTTCTGTTAGTTAGTTGCTGTTTCTGTTAGTTTTTGTTGCTGCTGCTGTTAGTTTTTGTTGCTTCTGTTAGTTAGTTGCTGTTTCTGTTAGTTTTTGTTGCTGCTGCTGTTAGTTTTTGTTGCTTCTGTTAGTTAGTTGCTGTTTCTGTTAGTTTTTGTTGCTGCTGCTGTTAGTTTTTGTTGCTTCTGTTAGTTAGTTGCTGTTTCTGTTAGTTTTTGTTGCTGCTGCTGTTAGTTTTTGTTGCTTCTGTTAGTTAGTTGCTGTTTCTGTTAGTTTTTGTTGCTGCTGCTGTTAGTTTTTGTTGCTTCTGTTAGTTAGTTGCTGTTTCTGTTAGTTTTTGTTGCTGCTGCTGTTAGTTTTTGTTGCTTCTGTTAGTTAGTTGCTGTTTCTGTTAGTTTTTGTTGCTGCTGCTGTTAGTTTTTGTTGCTTCTGTTAGTTAGTTGCTGTTTCTGTTAGTTTTTGTTGCTGCTGCTGTTAGTTTTTGCTGCTGCTGTTAGTTAGTTGCTGTTTCTGTTAGTTTTTGTTGCTGCTGCTGTTAGTTAGTTGCTGTTTCTGTTAGTTTTTGTTGCTGCTGCTGTTAGTTTTTGTTGCTGCTGCTGTTAGTTTTTGTTGCTTCTGTTAGTTAGTTGCTGTTTCTGTTAGTTTTTGTTGCTGCTGCTGTTAGTTTTTGTTGCTGCTGTTAGTTAGTTGCTGTTTCTGTTAGTTTTTGTTGCTGCTTCTGTTAGTTTTTGTTGCTGCTGTTAGTTTTTGTTGCTGCTGTTAGTTAGTTGCTGTTTCTGTTAGTTTTTGTTGCTGCTGCTGTTAGTTTTTGTTGCTTCTGTTAGTTAGTTGCTGTTTCTGTTAGTTTTTGTTGCTGCTGCTGTTAGTTTTTGTTGCTGCTGTTAGTTAGTTGCTGTTTCTGTTAGTTTTTGTTGCTGCTGCTGTTAGTTTTTGTTGCTTCTGTTAGTTAGTTGCTGTTTCTGTTAGTTTTTGTTGCTGCTGCTGTTAGTTTTTGCTGCTGCTGTTAGTTTTTGTTGCTGCTGCTGTTAGTTTTTGTTGCTTCTGTTAGTTAGTTGCTGTTTCTGTTAGTTTTTGTTGCTGCTGCTGTTAGTTTTTGTTGCTTCTGTTAGTTAGTTGCTGTTTCTGTTAGTTTTTGTTGCTGCTGCTGTTAGTTTTTGTTGCTGCTAATTGTTTTTGTTGCTGCTGCTGTTAGTTTTTGTTGCTGCTGTTAGTTAGTTGCTGTTTCTGTTAGTTTTTGTTGCTGCTGCTGTTAGTTATTGCTGCTGCTAATTGTTTTTGTTGCTGCTGCTGTTAGTTAGTTGCTGTTTCTGTTAGTTTTTGTTGCTGCTGCTGTTAGTTTTTGTTGCTTCTGTTAGTTAGTTGCTGTTTCTGTTAGTTTTTGTTGCTGCTGCTGTTAGTTTTTGTTGCTTCTGTTAGTTAGTTGCTGTTTCTGTTAGTTTTTGTTGCTGCTGCTGTTAGTTTTTGTTGCTTCTGTTAGTTAGTTGCTGTTTCTGTTAGTTTTTGTTGCTGCTGCTGTTAGTTTTTGCTGCTGCTGTTAGTTAGTTGCTGTTTCTGTTAGTTTTTGTTGCTGCTGCTGTTAGTTTTTGTTGCTGCTGCTGTTAGTTTTTGTTGCTGCTGCTGTTAGTTTTTGTTGCTTCTGTTAGTTAGTTGCTGTTTCTGTTAGTTTTTGTTGCTGTTTCTGTTAGTTTTTGTTGCTGTTTCTGTTAGTTTTTGTTGCTGTTTCTGTTAGTTTTTGTTGCTGTTTCTGTTAGTTTTTGTTGCTGTTTCTGTTAGTTTTTGTTGCTGTTTCTGTTTGTTTTTGTTGCTGCTGCTGTTAGTTTTTGTTGCTGCTGCTGTTAGTTAGTTGCTGTTTCTGTTAGTTTTTGTTGCTGCTGCTGTTAGTTTTTGCTGCTGCTGTTAGTTAGTTGCTGTTTCTGTTAGTTTTTGTTGCTGCTGCTGTTAGTTTTTGTTGCTGCTGCTGTTAGTTTTTGTTGCTGCTGCTGTTAGTTTTTGTTGCTGCTGCTGTTAGTTTTTGTTGCTGCTGTTAGTTAGTTGCTGTTTCTGTTAGTTTTTGTTGCTGCTGCTGTTAGTTTTTGTTGCTTCTGTTAGTTAGTTGCTGTTTCTGTTAGTTTTTGTTGCTGCTGCTGTTAGTTTTTGTTGCTGCTAATTGTTTTTGTTGCTGCTGCTGTTAGTTTTTGTTGCTGCTGTTAGTTAGTTGCTGTTTCTGTTAGTTTTTGTTGCTGCTGCTGTTAGTTTTTGTTGCTTCTGTTAGTTAGTTGCTGTTTCTGTTAGTTTTTGTTGCTGCTGCTGTTAGTTTTTGTTGCTTCTGTTAGTTAGTTGCTGTTTCTGTTAGTTTTTGTTGCTGCTGCTGTTAGTTTTTGTTGCTTCTGTTAGTTAGTTGCTGTTTCTGTTAGTTTTTGTTGCTGCTGCTGTTAGTTTTTGTTGCTGCTAATTGTTTTTGTTGCTGCTGCTGTTAGTTTTTGTTGCTGCTAATTGTTTTTGTTGCTGCTGCTGTTAGTTTTTGTTGCTTCTGTTAGTTAGTTGCTGTTTCTGTTAGTTTTTGTTGCTGCTGCTGTTAGTTTTTGTTGCTTCTGTTAGTTAGTTGCTGTTTCTGTTAGTTTTTGTTGCTGCTGCTGTTAGTTTTTGTTGCTGCTAATTGTTTTTGTTGCTGCTGCTGTTAGTTTTTGTTGCTTCTGTTAGTTAGTTGCTGTTTCTGTTAGTTTTTGTTGCTGCTGCTGTTAGTTTTTGTTGCTTCTGTTAGTTAGTTGCTGTTTCTGTTAGTTTTTGTTGCTGCTGCTGTTAGTTTTTGTTGCTGCTAATTGTTTTTGTTGCTGCTGCTGTTAGTTAGTTGCTGTTTCTGTTAGTTTTTGTTGCTGTTTCTGTTAGTTTTTGTTGCTGCTGCTGTTAGTTTTTGTTGCTTCTGTTAGTTAGTTGCTGTTTCTGTTAGTTTTTGTTGCTGCTGCTGTTAGTTTTTGTTGCTGCTAATTGTTTTTGTTGCTGCTGCTGTTAGTTTTTGTTGCTGCTGCTGTTAGTTAGTTGCTGTTTCTGTTAGTTTTTGTTGCTGCTGCTGTTAGTTTTTGTTGCTTCTGTTAGTTAGTTGCTGTTTCTGTTAGTTTTTGTTGCTGCTGCTGTTAGTTTTTGTTGCTGCTAATTGTTTTTGTTGCTGCTGCTGTTAGTTAGTTGCTGTTTCTGTTAGTTTTTGTTGCTGCTGCTGTTAGTTTTTGTTGCTGCTGCTGTTAGTTAGTTGCTGTTTCTGTTAGTTTTTGTTGCTGCTGCTGTTAGTTTTTGTTGCTGCTAATTGTTTTTGTTGCTGCTGCTGTTAGTTTTTGTTGCTGCTGTTAGTTAGTTGCTGTTTCTGTTAGTTTTTGTTGCTGCTGCTGTTAGTTTTTGTTGCTGCTGCTGTTAGTTTTTGTTGCTTCTGTTAGTTAGTTGCTGTTTCTGTTAGTTTTTGTTGCTGCTGCTGTTAGTTTTTGTTGCTGCTAATTGTTTTTGTTGCTGCTGCTGTTAGTTTTTGTTGCTGCTGTTAGTTAGTTGCTGTTTCTGTTAGTTTTTGTTGCTGCTGCTGTTAGTTTTTGTTGCTGCTAATTGTTTTTGTTGCTGCTGCTGTTAGTTTTTGTTGCTTCTGTTAGTTAGTTGCTGTTTCTGTTAGTTTTTGTTGCTGCTGCTGTTAGTTTTTGTTGCTTCTGTTAGTTAGTTGCTGTTTCTGTTAGTTTTTGTTGCTGCTGCTGTTAGTTTTTGTTGCTTCTGTTAGTTAGTTGCTGTTTCTGTTAGTTTTTGTTGCTGCTGCTGTTAGTTTTTGTTGCTTCTGTTAGTTAGTTGCTGTTTCTGTTAGTTTTTGTTGCTGCTGCTGTTAGTTTTTGTTGCTTCTGTTAGTTAGTTGCTGTTTCTGTTAGTTTTTGTTGCTGCTGCTGTTAGTTTTTGTTGCTTCTGTTAGTTAGTTGCTGTTTCTGTTAGTTTTTGTTGCTGCTGCTGTTAGTTTTTGTTGCTGCTAATTGTTTTTGTTGCTGCTGCTGTTAGTTTTTGTTGCTGCTGTTAGTTAGTTGCTGTTTCTGTTAGTTTTTGTTGCTGCTGCTGTTAGTTTTTGTTGCTGCTAATTGTTTTTGTTGCTGCTGCTGTTAGTTTTTGTTGCTGCTGTTAGTTAGTTGCTGTTTCTGTTAGTTTTTGTTGCTGCTGCTGTTAGTTTTTGTTGCTTCTGTTAGTTAGTTGCTGTTTCTGTTAGTTTTTGTTGCTGCTGCTGTTAGTTTTTGTTGCTTCTGTTAGTTAGTTGCTGTTTCTGTTAGTTTTTGTTGCTGCTGCTGTTAGTTTTTGTTGCTTCTGTTAGTTTTTGTTGCTTCTGTTAGTTTTTGTTGCTGTTTCTGTTAGTTTTTGTTGCTGTTTCTGTTAGTTTTTGTTGCTGTTTCTGTTAGTTTTTGTTGCTGCTGCTGTTAGTTATTGCTGCTGCTGTTAGTTTTTGTTGCTGCTGCTGTTAGTTTTTGTTGCTTCTGTTAGTTAGTTGCTGTTTCTGTTAGTTTTTGTTGCTGCTGCTGTTAGTTTTTGTTGCTTCTGTTAGTTAGTTGCTGTTTCTGTTAGTTTTTGTTGCTGCTGCTGTTAGTTTTTGTTGCTGCTAATTGTTTTTGTTGCTGCTGCTGTTAGTTTTTGTTGCTGCTGCTGTTAGTTTTTGTTGCTGCTAATTGTTTTTGTTGCTGCTGCTGTTAGTTTTTGTTGCTTCTGTTAGTTAGTTGCTGTTTCTGTTAGTTTTTGTTGCTGCTGCTGTTGGTTTTTGTTGTTTTTGTTGCTGCTAATTGTTTTTGTTGCTGCTGCTGTTAGTTATTGTTGCTGCTGCTGTTAGTTTTTGTTGCTTCTGTTAGTTAGTTGCTGTTTCTGTTAGTTTTTGTTGCTGCTGCTGTTAGTTATTGTTGCTGCTAATTGTTTTTGTTGCTGCTGCTGTTAGTTAGTTGCTGTTTCTGTTAGTTTTTGTTGCTGCTGTTAGTTAGTTGCTGTTTCTGTTAGTTTTTGTTGCTGCTGCTGTTAGTTTTTGTTGCTGCTGCTGTTAGTTTTTGTTGCTTCTGTTAGTTAGTTGCTGTTTCTGTTAGTTTTTGTTGCTGCTGCTGTTAGTTTTTGTTGCTGCTGCTGTTAGTTTTTGTTGCTTCTGTTAGTTAGTTGCTGTTTCTGTTAGTTTTTGTTGCTGCTGCTGTTAGTTTTTGTTGCTGCTAATTGTTTTTGTTGCTGCTGCTGTTAGTTTTTGTTGCTGCTGCTGTTAGTTTTTGTTGCTGCTGCTGTTAGTTTTTGTTGCTGCTAATTGTTTTTGTTGCTGCTGCTGTTAGTTTTTGTTGCTGCTAATTGTTTTTGTTGCTGCTGCTGTTAGTTTTTGTTGCTTCTGTTAGTTAGTTGCTGTTTCTGTTAGTTTTTGTTGCTGCTGCTGTTAGTTTTTGTTGCTTCTGTTAGTTAGTTGCTGTTTCTGTTAGTTTTTGTTGCTGCTGCTGTTAGTTATTGTTGCTGCTAATTGTTTTTGTTGCTGCTGCTGTTAGTTTTTGTTGCTTCTGTTAGTTAGTTGCTGTTTCTGTTAGTTTTTGTTGCTGCTGCTGTTAGTTTTTGTTGCTTCTGTTAGTTAGTTGCTGTTTCTGTTAGTTTTTGTTGCTGCTGCTGTTAGTTTTTGTTGCTTCTGTTAGTTAGTTGCTGTTTCTGTTAGTTTTTGTTGCTGCTGCTGTTAGTTTTTGTTGCTGCTAATTGTTTTTGTTGCTGCTGCTATTAGTTATTGTTGCTGCTAATTGTTTTTGTTGCTGCTGCTGTTAGTTTTTGTTGCTTCTGTTAGTTAGTTGCTGTTTCTGTTAGTTTTTGTTGCTGCTGCTGTTAGTTTTTGTTGCTGCTGTTAGTTAGTTGCTGTTTCTGTTAGTTTTTGTTGCTGCTGCTGCTAATTGTTTTTGTTGCTTCTGTTAGTTAGTTGCTGTTTCTGTTAGTTTTTGTTGCTGCTGCTGTTAGTTTTTGTTGCTTCTGTTAGTTAGTTGCTGTTTCTGTTAGTTATTGTTGCTGTTGCTGTTGCTGTTGTTAATGTTGCTGCTGCTGTTGTTATTGTTGCTGTTTCTGTTAGTTATTGTTGCTGTTGCTGTTGCTGTTGTTGCTGTTGTTATTGTTGCTGCTGTTAGTTATTGTTGCTGTTTCTGTTAGTTATTGTTGCTGTTGCTGTTGTTGCTGTTGTTATTGTTGCTGTTTCTGTTAGTTATTGTTGCTGTTGCTGTTGTTAATGTTGCTGCTGTTGTTAGTTATTGTTGCTGTTTCTGTTGTTAATGTTGTTGCTGTTGTTAATGTTGCTGCTGTTGTTAATGTTGCTGCTGTTGTTAGTTATTGTTGCTGTTTCTGTTAGTTATTGTTGCTGCTGCTGTTGTTATTGTTGCTGTTTCTGTTAGTTATTGTTGCTGTTGCTGTTGTTATTGTTGCTGTTTCTGTTAGTTATTGTTGCTGTTTCTGTTAGTTATTGTTGCTGTTGCTGTTGTTATTGTTGCTGTTTCTGTTAGTTATTGTTGCTGTTGCTGTTGTTAATGTTGCTGCTGTTGTTAGTTATTGTTGCTGTTTCTGTTGTTAATGTTGTTGCTGTTGTTAATGTTGCTGCTGTTGTTAATGTTGCTGCTGTTGTTAATGTTGCTGCTGTTGTTAGTTATTGTTGCTGCTGCTGTTGTTATTGTTGCTGCTGTTGTTAGTTATTGTTGCTGTTTCTGTTAGTTATTGTTGCTGTTGCTGTTGTTATTGTTGCTGTTTCTGTTAGTTATTGTTGCTGTTTCTGTTAGTTATTGTTGCTGTTGCTGTTGTTATTGTTGCTGCTGTTGTTATTGTTGCTGTTGCTGTTGTTATTGTTGCTGCTGTTAATGTTGCTGCTGTTGTTAGTTATTGTTGCTGTTGCTGTTGTTATTGTTGCTGTTGTTAGTTATTGTTGCTGTTGCTGTTGTTATTGTTGCTGCTGTTGTTATTGTTGCTGCTGTTAGTTATTGTTGCTGTTGTTAATGTTGCTGCTGTTGTTAGTTATTGTTGCTGTTTCTGTTAGTTTTTGTTGCTGCTGCTGTTATTGTCACCTCTGCTGTACGTTATTGCTGCTGCTGCTGCTGTTTGTTATTATTGCTGCTTCTATTATCGCTGCTGCTGCTGTTGCAACAGGGACCAATCAGATGTGCCCTCTAGAGAACGATGTGATTGCTAGCAGATTCAGTAAAGGACCACCTGCGCCCTCTAGAGTTTCATGACAGAACTTTGTATTTCCATGATAAAATTCACTTACTTTATCCTTTTTCTATCCTTATCCACTTACTTTAAGTTGTGTGTATGAAGGAATGGCTAAATCAAGTAACTGTGAAAGTACTTGCTGACAAGCTGTCCATTTAAAACAAACTTTCTTTTTTTTTCTTTTTTTTTTTTTTTAACAGAGTTCATAGTGAAAGCTGTCAAAATCTGCAAAAGACACCACACCGGGGCCTCTGTGAGTTGTGTTGGGGTGAAGAGGTTGATACAGGTGGCAGAGGACTCTAATTAATAGTTTGGGTGCTGTAAATCTCACCGTCTTATGCTGCTACAAACTGCAATTTACTGCAGTGCCCTTCAGCCCTGGCGAACAGCGAAAAGCAATCTAGAGAGAAATGCTGCACAATCAAATGACCATGGATGTCAGGTTATGCACACATACATACAAGCATGCTTTCATGTTCCCACACACATTTGATAAGAAATAGTTCAATTTGGTCATCAAACTCATTTCTGGACATGGCAACACAGTAGATTAAATGCTCAAGGAATTTGTACTAGACAACATGAGGCTCACAAAAACAGGCTCTTTTAGTATTAATGCACATAACATGATAGAACTTTCCGGACTACTGAGGACTGTCTGACATATTTAACTCTGTGGGGCTAATGACCATGTGACTAGCATCTGTTTTGAACAGACAGGAGTCTAATGAGTGCATATTAACAGCACCAGGTCAAAGAGATCGAGTTGTTCAATAAATGTAAAGTCTGTCCAGCTTGAGATGCTACTTTTGGGTTAAAATAATTTTCCCTACAGCTGTGCAGAAAATTATTCTGGTTCAACTTTGGTGATCCCTATGGTCAACTTTACATTTAATTCTGCTGTAGTAAGTGTTAAAAGTCAGCAAGTTTGGGGCCTGAGATTTTTCTACTCAGCATTTAAAGAGAATTATTTCAGCTGTAGAAGTTCTAATAACTCACAATCTATTCTATTCCATTTTATATATAGTTGAAGCTTGTTTATCTAGTGAGATCCATTGGTTACAGGAAAATAGGTGAATTTTAAATATGATTTTTGCACAGTTCAATTTCTCACATGCGTTTGCATGTGAAAAAGCATCCCTGTAAGGGATTCTAAAACTAATTTTTCAACCTTTCAACATATGCATATGATCATTCCTCGTCATTTAGTGTGCTGCAACAGTGTGTAATGGATTGCATTAGAGTCGTCATGTCCACAGAGACTGAACTGCATCAGCAAAGAAGGGCCAAACTTTATGCGTTTGTGAGTCTGTCCTAAACTGGCACCAGACATTGTGGGCAAAACCCTGGCAAATGAGCCCACAGGGATCCTATTATTCCCCTCTCACACACTCCACATGGGAAATACTCCTATTATGCAGTATTGTTGGAACGCTTATCAACGTGTATGGTACACTGATGGAGAAGCATGGACGATTTTCCGCTTGCAGCAACACTTTCGCCTACATTCATTCTCCCCAAAGAGATGCCAGTTTTGTCGGAGTCTGAATTTTGGACCGTCTTATTATTACACTGTGAAAGTTGAGGAATGTGGTCTATATAAGAGATAATGTACAGTCTGGTCATCATCACACAATAAACCTCAACACAAAGCAATAAAGCCTGGCTCACTGTTCATTATCCCACTTATTAAACTTCTGTTTACATTGCAAGTAGCCATGAAATATTGATTTTATTTTGTGAAAAGAAAGAGACAGCAGGGTATTTCAAGACATGAAACTATAGCACAGTGTTGTAGATTGGTTGCCAGGGACAAAAAACACATATCAAAAATATAATTTATCTGTCATTATGTAAGGGATAATGACTAGGTGTCTTATGGCAACTCACTCAACAAATAAATGTTATTGTTATAAATGTTTGTTGTTATCTTAAAACTTCTGCTAATAAAAAAGGATCAATTTCAAATGTACAAAACAATTGGAGTAGCAATATTTCAACATTACAGTAATTACGGAAGTCTTCTGAGGTCATTAACTGAGAAACAAAAGTTGCGTTAAGGTTCCTTTTGAGAAAAAAAAAGAAGAAAAAATGAGTAGCCAGTTTCTTTTTGCAGATAAGGTTCCACATACCTATTTACAAGACTTTCAACACACTTTAAATACCATTAGAAAGCAGAAATACTCCCTGTGAGTGCAGGACATATAAAGGATAAAATTACCAAGTAATGCTGCCATCTCTGTCCCTCAAGACCTCCAATTAGTGAGAACTCAATAGAGTACAATAAGCACTTTAGCGCTGCCTCATTAAATTGTGTGTGGATCAGAGAAAGATGGATAGAGAGCAGGGGAAGGAGAATTTGCTGGCTGCTCTGTGTTTACCGTGTCCAATCTCATGGCTTGAAGGTTTGGCATGGCTGAAATGTTTGGCCTCAGGTTCCTGCTGTTGCCATAATGCAAATGCAGCTCTCTGTTTCCTAAGGTTTTTCGTGCGTGACTCTGAGAGTCTTGACTGGTTTGGATTTGTCTTTGGATTATTATGTCTCTCAGGGGCAGATTTGAACATCAGCAGCATTAAACTGTGGCTTTTGGTTTCAACTCAGAGCAAAAAACACTGATTTACTGAAGTAAAATCTTGTATGGTCAATGCTCGAAGTGGACCGGTACACACTAGCACTTCTATATTTTCTTGTGCACCAGCACTTTTTTTCCATTTCGAGTACTGTTTATGATGCGTTAAAATACACAGATCAGGCATAACATTATGAGCACCTTCCTAATATGGTCCCCCTTTTGCTGCCAAAAAAAAAAAAAAAAAAAGTGAATCATTATAATATTGTGAATTTTAATGCAAACAAAAACCAAAATAATATGAGACTATTATAAAGGAACACATTTCTGGTTTGGTGTTGATAAAGGTGTACCTGAGATTTACTAATTGGCCTTTTGGGAAACCAAAGACAATAAAAAAGAAATGCTGAGAAACATTGATTCAGGAGTTCTATAAAGTTCTAACTCAGGTTATTTATGAGAAGGATTGTGCTGCAAGGGATTTTAAATAGATTCTAATTTGCTTTTTCATATATTTTTTTGAAATCCACTGTGTCTATTTTCCGACTGTTTTCCAAATGAGTGTTAATATACCTGAACATGGATTTTTAATTTGTCTCATAAATTAGCTCATTACTTCCATTCTATTAATTAGCATGCTGTTAGTGCTGAAAAAACAGGTCTCCAAGCATGTCCGTCTTTGTGCCAGTGCATGATGGAAAGGACAGAAAGCCAGCATTAATTTCCCCCGTTTTAAAAGCAGCCCGACATGTGGCCAAGAAGGTGTCACACTGTGCTGATGACTGCCAATGAATGTCTGAGCTGTGAAACATGGCAGTATGGCCACCATTCACCATTTGCTCTTCTGCAGCTTTACCTTGAGGACAGAGGAGATCGTTAGGAAATCATGATTTGATTGACATTGTTCTTTATTAGATTCTGGAATTTAAACTTGCCATATTTACCTCCAAATTGGATTCAAATTAATTAATCAGTGCAGTGTGTGATATATATTAGGGGTGTAAGAGTACATGTAATCGTCCCGAATCATCACAGTACGGGCGTCACGGTTCGGCTCATACAATCTTTAAACCAGTGTTTCAACTGCAGAAAGACATATAGAAATATATAGAATAATATCTCACGCAGCATCACATTTACCTCAGGCAAGTCATTTAGTGTCTGCAGCATGTTAGTTCACTAGAGAAATGAACTCTTTTACTAAATATATGCCCTATATTAGCTTATATATTCATTATATTTACTTTACCTGTTAGTAATGTCTTAATTATTTAATATATGTTTAAATACATTTGTCATGAAAAGAAGTTATGACAGTAACTGTGTAAATGATCATATTTCAAAAATGAATTGCAGGTTAGGATACAGTGTTAAATGAAAAAAAAAAAAAAGAAAACATTCTCACATTTGTTCTAAAATATAAATGATACAAATTCATTCCTCAAACAAGAACTTTAAAACAGGTTTGTGTTTTTTAAATGCTTTATGAATTGCATAACCGTTATGTAGTAACTTTTGAGCACCTTTGAAGGATGAACATGTTTGTTTTCACAACATGAATGTCTCCAAGTAAATGTGAAAACAGTGTTAATTACTGTTAATGCTAATATTCTAGTGGGTTTGAGAAGTGCTCTGAAAAAACCTGGTGCATGCTGTGAGGCTTTAGCAACTCTATATTGAGATTAGCATATCAAATACAGTGTCACACAACACAAAGATGTAGAAAACAAAATATCAGTCTCACATAAAAGAAACTGGTTCTGATTTTTGGCCTAAAGCTGGCAAGAAATATATCATGTACACACACGTGCACACATCTAACCGTCCCTCTCCTTTATCAGACACCGCATTCATCTCCCTATATGAGGCCAAGGATAGGGCATGATTAGGAGCAATGAGCTCTCCCAGCAGGGCCTGGCAATAAGCCCTCAGATCTCTGCGGGGGAGCGGGGCAAGGTGAAGACAGAAATTCAACCCTCCGGTCCTCCCTCACCTGTCCCTGTCTCCTACCATCCATCCCAACGCTTCCAGTGGCAGTGAGGATGAAGGCTGGAATAATCACTCACATCCCCCGGCTGCAGTAACTCCATTAGTATTCCACACCGATGAAGTTTCCTCCACAGCGACGTCTACATATCTAAAAGACAACGTGCCAATGCCAAAATATGAATGCCAACCAGGTTATATTTGGCTTAATTTAGGTTAATTAATTAATTTGTTAATAATCTTATTTTAACAAATGACAAAGATTTCTTCTTTTTATTAAACAGTGGTTTATTGAACAAATTGTGTCTCTCTCTCTTTAAATAAATTCAATTATAATTAACATTTTCTTAAGGATTTATGAAATATGATCATTTACACAGTTACTGTCATAACTAGTTTTCATGACAAATTTATTTAAACATTAAATAATTAAGATATCACTTATAGGTAAAGAAAACAATGAATATATAAGCTAATATAGTGCATATATTTAGTGAAAGAGTTCATTTCTCCAGTGAACTAACATGCTGCAGACACTAACCCTGCGTTCCAATGTCCGTACTATCCATCCTAAATAGTATGTGAGATTAAAATAAGTGTGTGCCAAAGCATAGTATGTTGAAAAGAAAGTATGCCAAAAGTCCCCGGATGGTCTACTATTTCCGGTAGATTTACGAAGTGTGGATCCGTGCACACTATAAAGGCTAATATTGCCCACAACCCATTGCACAATGGACGAGGATTCAGTTCAGAACTACAAACACGAGTAAAAAGAGTTAAAAAACTACAAAACATGGCGGATACACGCGATCGACGCTGAGAGGTTTGAGTGACTAATAATCAGTTTAACCTGATAGAAAATATATATTTAATGTTACCCGTGTTGTTTTTCATCTGCAAATACCAATGTGGACTTTTATAAAGATCCGAATGGCCATTAACTTTTAAATGCATCATTATGAATTAATATTAGGACAGTTCTCCACATGAAAGACTCGCGACTGCAGATCAACGTGCTGCATTTCTCTCCGACACGTTAGGAAATTAACTAAATGAAATGTGGAGGGTGTAAGATGATTGACAGGCCAGTTTACGGTGACAGGATGCGACAGAGAGCAAAGACGCAATTGTATGACGTGTTAGTATGTCCCAAAGCTTGTCTACTCTTTTGCTACACACTCAAAAGTAAGTACTTTTTGTTTACAGAAAGAGTACATACTTTTAGGGCATAGTATAAGTAGGCGAATTGGAACGCAGCATAAATGACTTGCCTGAGGTGAATGTGATGCTACGTGAGATATTATTCTCAAGCTGTTTTATTGATGTCTTTCTGCGGATGAAACACTGGTTTAGAGATTACACGTAAACATATCTATGCATAGATCCTCTGTTCTTCTTCTTCTGCACTTTTTCCTGTTGTGGCGGTTAGCAAACGGTGTTGCATTACCATATGCGCCCCCTACTGGATTGAAGTGTGGATCACCTGTGACAATGTATTTGTCGTCTGACTGCACCGAACCGTGATGTATAACACTTAAGACTCAACTATATTCCTGCATACATCCAAATCTACAACACACATTGTACAGGTGGAAGAGAAAGAGGAGATGTAGTTTTAAAAGCCTTCAGTGTGAAGTAAAGGTCAGTGCTTGAATCTGGTTTCTTCAGATCGCACTGATGTGCAGTATGCGTTCTGGCCTTCAGTGGCACGTTTTCCTCAAGCACTATCGACTGGCTGCCCTGAACTTATGTACAATCACTGTACAGCAATAAATTCCAGCTTAACTCATCAAGAGCAGAATGTTTCAGACATGCTCAGCACAACAGGACCCTAAATGGCATCCGTGTTCGATTCAGTCGAGTTGCAAAGCCTCAAGGTCATGTGATTTCAGAGTTAATTCCTCCTCTTACTCTCTGAAATAAGCAGCAGAAACAATCCCACACAAGATGCTTTTGTCAATGCGAGAACCTGAAGAATGTGTTTTACTCACTTCCGAATTAAATGCGAGTTTTAATCAATACAAACTTAAACATTCGCGGTCAAACCGCAGGGCCACTGGTGGCAGCTAATCTTTAATTTGATACATCTGGCACATATGACAGTATCGCTCGACAGAGCAGCAGGATCTGGCCTCTGAACCTCCATTATGCATCAGCGTTTGCTGCATTGCATGACAGTCAGACTCGGGGTAGATCAGCCACAGCTGGGAGAAAGTTCAGTAAGTATATCAGACAAACCATCAGTTCCAACGGGTATATTTCTCTCTTTTGCTGCCCCTTTCCTTGTACGGTGGCATGAGTCTTGCATACTTCCAGCCTTCCCTCCTCTATGTTTTCTCTCTCTCTCTCTCTCTCTCTGCACCTGTCTTATGGGTCACCAGTCACTCTGATGGGCTCTAAAAGCAGACAGACCCATTCTAATGGAGCAGTGTCTGCTGTAACAAACACACACACATTCAGACCAAGAACCAAAAGCACCTGCTGGGACCAGCACAAACTAAAAACATCTCACACTGAGAGCTTGACGGATGGGAATGGACATCAGCACACACCGTCACATCATTTACACTGCCTAAAAAAAAAAAAAAAATGTGGATTTGCTTCCTGTTTTTACATTGGATGTCAAGTGGTGACCCACCATAGTAGCAAAATTGTTTATCGAACAAACACTGAAATTCTGATTTTTTACCACATACCGTAAAACACACCATGGTTGGAACAAACCATGCGTTTGTCACAAGTGGGCCCAGATTTAAAGGGGTCATGAATCGAGAAATCAACTTTTCCTTGAGCTTTTTATATATAAGAGGTCATCGTACTATAAGAATATCCTGTAAGTTTCAGAACTGAAAACTTCCTTGTTAGTCCAATAAAAGCTTTTATTGACATCAGACCCAGAGAACGACTGATCCTGATAGGTGAAACTCCGCCTCCACAGAAGAAATCATCATCGCAGCGTTAGCCCCGCCCACTGGTGTGTTAGTGAGGAGAGAAGAGCGATACAGGACTAAAATAACATTACCTTTCAAATGATCCTAATGCAGGAATATGGTTATTTATTTTCAACAATGTGAATGTCTGAGTTGAGCTTTATTTATTTGTATTTGGTACATTTCACTGTGGATTCTTTGGTAAATCAATCTCATTTCGGCACAAACAGACTTTTATGATATGAACTCGACAGTAATGCAACAACATGTGAGTAACTGCGTTAAATCTAACGCCTGATCTGATAAAAATGATTCATGTACAGTCTTTGTGTAAATCAAACCTGTGACTAAACGCTCAACTTCACGTTCTTTCTCTTAGTAAAATGAAAATAATCTGTTATTTAAACAGTGATTAAATTATATAAAGAAAGCGATCAAAGAACGCTCCCTTTACACTCGCTGGAGCTGTCAATCAAACAGAGTTTATCAGTGACTGAGTTCTGGAAAAACTCCCGTTAAAATAAACAAATCTCTTATTTACATTGTGTTTGCACTGTTAGTTATGATGAAAGCATTTGTTAGTGTGCAGAAATTGAGTTTCAATGACGAGATCACTGCTTTCATGAGCTCAACAACATGTCTGTGATCGACTACATGTTCATCACTGCAACCTTTCATGCCACAATCTAAATGTGATGCTATAATCAACACTTTTTATGATTAGTAAACCTTGAGATCTGTAATAGTAAAAATATGCTAAAAGTTTTCAAGAGAGTAATAATTAGCTATTTCAAATGTCAGCCAATCACAGCAGTGGGCGTTTACACCGAAGTCTCTCAGCAGACACGCCCCTTAAAACAGAGCCTTCAAATCAGAGGATAAAATCAGGGTAGGAAAAATGCCTTTTATTTCAAAATGATGACAATTTTTCATGTAAAAAGCAATAAAAAACAATAAAACAAGGCAGTTCATGACCCCTTTATATACGCAATTGAAATTCATACAGCATGACTTATTTGAAAATATGTTTAGATAAATTAGATAGATTAGATAGATTAGATAGATTAGATAGATAGATAGATAGATAGATAGATAGATAGATAGATAGATAGATAGATAGATAGATAGATAGATAGATAGATAGATAGATAGATGATAGATAGATAGATGATAGATAGATAGATAGATAGATAGATAGATGATAGATGATAGATAGATAGATAGATAGATAGATAGATAGATAGATAGATAGATAGATAGATAGATAGATAGATAGATAGATAGATAGATAGATAGATGGATGATGGATAGATAGATGACAGAAGATAGATGGATAGATGATGGATAGATAGATATAGATAGATGACAGAAGATAGATAGATAGATAGATAGATGATAGATAGATAGATGATAGACAGATAGACAGATAGACAGATAGACAGATAGATAGACAGATAGATAGACAGATAGACAGATAGACAGATAGACAGATAGACAGATAGACAGATAGATAGATAGATAGATAGATAGATAGATAGATAGATAGATAGATAGATAGAGAGATAGAGAGATAGATAGATAGATAGATATAGTCTCATTCGCCTGTAAAAACGACACCTCAACCTTCAATTACTGGGCCCTGTGTTTAAATATTTAGCTGTGCTGTTTTTCTGGAACTGGTCGAGGGATTCAGCATGCTCCAATAACAGATGACATCACAGAGCGCCTGTCAGAGAAATTCATAGAATTTACTCGAGGTTTTGGCAAATCTCACCATGTAATTTACTGAAGTAGGAGCTCTGTTCCCCTCATCTCCTCCAGGGAGATTAATTTCATATCCAGTGTCACATTGTGTTTTGTTTTTCCAGTAAATATTAAAGTCTCCCAGTAGAATCAGATAAGACCACCAAACACACAGAGCGCTCTATTTCAGAAACACTCTTATAGTTGCCAGTTGGAGGACGCCAATAAGTCTCTCGCTCGCTCAAACATCATTTGAATGTGGATGGATTACTATGCTGCTTTAAATGCCAGTTTAAAAGGTGAAGTGTGTGATTTCTACATCAAAAACAAATAAAAGCAACACACTTCACCTTTAAAGCAATATTAGTTCATATTGTGGCTCAGGGTAGTTTATGCTGGTTAGTTCAGTTCTCCTGTTTAAGCGCAGTGAGATTTTCTTTTAATCTGTTGTAATTTCAAAGTACTTTATTGTAGTTTTATATATAATATTCATCCAAAGCATCTATAAAAGTAGCAAGAGGAAAGAGAAGAAAAAAATAACATATACTGTCATAATGGTAAAAATAATAATTTACAAAAAAAAAAAATAAAAAATAAGAGTGTCCTCCACCAGTCCTCTATTTTTCAGGCTTGAATTTTGGTGTTTTGAAGAATTCCACTCTTATTAGATGTATGGCAGTGAAGGAGAAACTGTCTCAAGCCCAGTATCACAAGGAGCACAGGCTCTTTCTTCCTTTTGAATCTCTATTCCTCCCTCTCTCTCTCTCTCTGTCACTCTTGTTATGTTGTCCTTCATTTTCAAAGTGGGGCAGCGGCAGGTGAAAGCAGGAGTTCTCGATCTGCTGGTCTGGCCAGTGGCTTGTTTTCCAGCAGTGATCTTCGGTGCCTGGGAGAGCAGTTTCTCAACACTCACTCTCATTAATCAGGATTCTCACTAAACCCAGAGTCCAAATGATTCTAATTACTTTTCATTATGGTCCTGCTGGCCCAGGGATACTGTTGCTTTCTGTCACTTCTTCAGAAGATGCACCAGCCCAAAGCATTAAATGATTAGTTCACTTCACAATTAAAATAATTTACTCACCCCCATGTCATCTAAGATGTTCATGTCTTTCTTTCTTCAGTCGAAAAAGAAATTAATGTTTTTGAGGAAAACATTCCATGATTTTTCTCCATATAGTGGACTTCACTGGGGTTCAACGGGTTGAAGGTCCAAATGTCAGTTTCAGTGCAGCTTCAAAGAGCTCTACATGATCCCAGACGAGGAATAAGAGTCTTATCTAGAGAAACCATCTAATTTTCTAAAAAAAAAAAAAAATGTAAAATATACATATATACTTTTAAACCACAAATGCTCGTCTTGCACTGCTCTGTGATGTGCCACGCATTACATTGGAAATTGACTTAAAAGTGAACCTATTATGCTTTCTTATGTAATGTTGCAGTTTGAGCATGAAAAAGTTCTGCAAAGTTCCGGTTATTCTCTATATCAGTGTTTCTGAACTCCCTGAAACGCCTCCATTGTAGTTTTGAGTTTTCTTCACAATATTCCTCATTTAAATAATTCATTTGCAGAATAAAGGGGCGGGGCCTGGTTGAGTTAGTTAGTAGTGTGTTGAAACTGGCGGTTATGGTAAGGGGCGGGACATTTCCCAAACACCAATCACAACACACTGCTCCAGCTGACCAATCAGAGCACATTGTGCTTTTCAGAAGGAGGGGCTTCATAGAGACAGGAACTAAACAGAGCGTTACTGACAGACTGGGAAGAGAGGAGCTGAACAATGGAGAATATGAGGAGAATGATCAACATTCAAGCAGGAAAACCTGCTCTAGTAATTAAAACTTTGTAAAAAGGGCAAAAATAGGATCTCATTAAAGCAGAGAATGTTACCCAAATAATAAAAAAATATTTTGGGGGGGGGAAGTTCAGTACTTTCAAAAATACTTTAGCTATCAACCTTGTTCTTCATCTTTTCCTTTCTTTGTTCTACAGTATTTCTCTTTTTTTCTTCCATGTTGTGGCTTAATGTGGTTTCCTGGCAGCTTGCAGTAACCTTGGTAACCAGGTTGATGAGTACCGCAGGATAGATGGGGTGTGGTTATCTATTTCCGCTGTGGAGAAGTCCAGAGGATGTGTCTGGAATATCCCAGCTGAGAGCCTCACGGCGGCTCTGGAATGCTCTGGCAGACTGACACAGATTGCCATCACTGCCATCAGACAAGAACTGGGAGCATATGTCATGTTTTATCTAGAGCAATTTCAGCCAAATCAAATATTATGAAGATGTTACATATAAACAAAAGTGGGTTTATAGTTAAAGGCAAAAAACTACACGCAAAATCATTGTTTTCACATGCACAGTGTCACTTTGAGCCTGGCTTTATTCAATGTTCTCTTCTGGAAATTTATGCAAAGTAGTGCATATTTAATATATAATGGGCCTTTTGCATATTTCAGAAAAACTTGCAATACCAACCAGTTAAAGTACTCCATGTGTCTCCAGTGGTTTAATCTCAATTGTACAAACTAGTTTTTTATGAATTATTATTATTTTTATTATTATTTTACATATATTGACATGCATATTGACAACTCAGAGAGGAAATAAGGTAGGTGAAGCAACTTTTGGTGAAGTTACCCTACATGTGAGCTGCATCTGGATCAAATTTTGTGGTGATAGCATGAAGAAATCAAAAGTTACAGCATTTGGAATCAAGGAAGCCATTTTGTTTAGCCTTTGACGCCCCTAATGGACATTTTTAAAATCATTTCTCCATGAGGAATATCTCATGAGCGACGCAAGGAATTATGTTGATTTTGGACTCATTTCAATCAGGAGCATACACTGTGCCATTTTTGATAATCTATGCAATTACGAGCGAAAATGCCACGTGAAATCTACATACTTGTTTTTAGTTATCTGTGGAGTTTTATGTGTCATAACTCTGTGAGGAATATCTTGTGATCAAAGATACTGAATGGGTTTCTGCTTTTATTTTCATTTAATCGCAAATCTGCTGAAAATAATGATGTGCCATTTTACACAATCAGAGCATGTTTCATGAAGTTGTATGTTATTAACATATGGGTCTTGCAGGGCTTCACGTACAAAAACTTATTCACGTTTAGTCAAAGCGGCTACACTCCGGTTTAGAGGGACGTTGATCAAAATGGTTAGATGCATGTACGTCAGCGGGACACTTCGGGTTTAAAGGGTTAAACCACTGGAGTCACATGGGAGTACTTTAATGATGTTTTTACTACCTTTCTAGACCTTGAAAGTGGTAGTTGGCATTGGCTCTCTATGGAGAGACAGACAGCTCTCAGATTTTATCAAAAAGATCTTCATTTGTGTTCTGAAGATGAGCGAAGGTCTTGTGGAACGACACAAGGGTGAGTAATTAATGAGAGAATTTTCATTTTTGGATGAACTAACCCTTTAATGTGCACTCTAATGTAATGCTTTGCTCCATAAACTTCCAGGAATTAGTCTAAATTAAAAATCCTCAAACACGGGCCCTTCAGAATTCAAGCATCTAAACTGAAAGAAGTTCAACCCAACATTCCACTTCTGAAACCTTTCTGTCAGCTACTGTATATCAAATCCAGTCCATGTCCTGGGGATTCCACCTCATCTGAGCTCACACTGAGTTTCCAGAGCTCGGTCTGTTTATCAGCTCTCCTCAGCACTTTTATACATGCTCACTGAATTATTGGCTGTAAATGTATTGGCAAGTTCCACATGAAAGTGATGCTGAAGATCGTAAACTTTGACAACAATCCATTTTCCTTCTAATAATTCCCATTTGAATCACTTGTATTGAGGAAAATTTTCTGCAGATTAAACAGACTTCAGTCCTGAAGGCATCTAAAATGATATGTAAACAGATTGTCGTTGTAAACCAAATTTAGACAAAGAAACACAAGACATTAGCTTAAACCTGTTAATTGCTTCAATTCCTGGGAGATTTTTGTCCTCTCTTTGTGATTCCACACAGGACACCCCGTTTTGTTCCCATTACACCGGTGATTTGTCATCAGAGCAGCTGTATTTCCTCAGGGTCAGGTTTATCCCTTTACTCTTCCCTTTGGGATGCTGCAGAGATGAGGAATTATTTGGGATTTTCATGTATCACAGCACTTTCTGGTCTTGTCGAAAGATAGAGCGAACATATACCCACCCACGCACACACACAACCTTGTCAAACACACAAACACACACACACACTTTTCTCCCTCTGTTGTTCATTTGTCTGGTATGAGCTTAGAGTCCTCTCTAATTGGCACCTGAGTTGGGCTACACAACAGTCTGTCAGCTGTGAATGACAGAGAAACAAGTCTGGGGAAAAGGTATCATTATTTGCCTTACACACAAATGCATCCTCAAAAAACAGGGTAGAAAGTCATTCTTGACACAGAAAGTGCTTACTGCCTGCACTGAGATACTCTTTAGTTGCGTCAACTTAATGGCATTTTCATAAAATTTTCAGAAAAAGTCTGTAATAATATCAGGAAAAAAAGATATCAGTTAGCATTCCTATTCATCTCAAAAGGAGAGAAAAAAGGTTCCATTACAAACCGTTTCAAACTCCCATTTCACACTTTAAAGGGGACCTATTATGCCTATGATGTAATGTAAGTCTCTGGCGTCCCCAGAATGTGTTTGTGAAGATTCAGATCAAAATACCCCACAGATCATTTACTATAGCATTTTTGAGTGGAAGGAAAAACATGCCGTTTTCGTGCATGTGTCTTTAAATGCAAATGAGCTGCTGATCCCCTCCCCCTTTCCAGAAGAGGGCGGAGCCTACAGCTCTAGAGCTGTCTGTGCACGTAAACATCAGGGACAGAAATCGTATGTGTACATTAAATCTGTGTATTAAAATGACAGCAGCGCAATATACAGTACCTACTGATGTATCTGCTGTTAATATGAATCAAACAACAAAAGAAAACCAGAAAATCACTCACTGCTCTTGACTGAATAACTTCAGTAGCTTTAATAAGAATACATGTCTTACTTGAATGCTGCTGTTAAATGATAAACATAGAGGACTGTGTACACATCACTGAGGGCGGGTCTATGCTAATAGGGCGGAGTCTGTCTGCAGTCGTGGGTGGGGCCTAAGCATTGTGACATCACAAAAGCTACAATCTGCTTGTTCTGAGACACTGTTTATGATTTATGGGGACTAAAAAATAGAAGTGTGTGAATTTTTATTGTTATAGGGTGGTGTTCACACACTGCAGACACACATTTATGTTCAAACACCATGTAAAAGTGAATGTTGCATAATAGGTCCCCTTTAAATAGTCCTCCAAAAAGAAATGTGCATAAATAAAAATAAAAATGTAAATAAATGTACATGTTAAATAAACAATTAAATAAAAAGTAAATGTTAAATAAAAGCAAGGTTCAAGTCAAATAAATGAAATATTATGTTAAATAAATACTTTAATAAATAATAGGACATAAATAAACAACTACATAAACAACAAGTAAAACATCTACTATAATATAATTAAATATTTGCATTCATGATGCTTGTAGAAAATCTATTTTGTAAGAATACATTTTCATTAGCTATCAATCAAAACAAATCAAATCCATTACAATCCAGAATTGTGTAAGTGAATCATACTAACTAGCCAAACCATCAACTAACACACTCGCATTTAAGACGGTAGAGCATGACACCATCAACACCAAGGCCATGTGTTTAATTTACAGGACATACTGATGAAACGTATAGTTTGAATGCACTGAAACTCACTCTAGATTAAAGCATCAGCCAACTGAGTAAATGTAAAAGTGAGGAGACAAGTCGAAGTGAATGTCCTTCTTTGTGGCGGGGGAGGTTTGTGGGTGAATTCACACACACACACACACAAAATAATAAATCGCAATTCGAGGAAAATCAATTCCTTCAATTTGTGGCAAATCTGTGGAGAGGTTTTTCGACGGTGACGCCACAAAAGACTCCCTTGCCAGGCAATTACACATTATCTAATAGAGTTCACCTGAAGTCTGCTAACCACTGTAGATGTGAAGTGTGCTGGGAAAACACAGAAACAAGAGTCGATAGTTTTATCTTATATTGAGTGTCATAGTCGACGACGACGACGCTTCATGACATCCCAATCGAAAGACTAGCATGTTTACTTCTAGCCAGTGTTGAGGGTAGTGTGTTACAAGTAACGCAAGTTACGTAATCAGATAACTTTTTTTTTAACTAACTTTTGTTAAATAACACAGATATACTTTATGTATTTAATCTCACTTTATTAACCAATGTGTTTGCTGCTGACCTTCGATGATCCAACTCAACCATACTAATAAGCAAACATGACTTTAGATAAACATCACATCTGTGTTTCTTTTTTTATTGCTGAAGAGTTTTGAACTGCGCCCTCTACTGTACAGACGTACATTTGCATTTCCTTCAGCCTAAGGCTTTTTCATGCAAGGGCCTTTACAATTGCGAAAAATAGAACATTTGTTTCTTTAAAAAACAAACGAACAAACAAGCCCAGCCCAGGTGAGATAACGCAAAAATAACGCAACACATTACTTTCCATAAAAAGTAAATAAGTAATGCAATTAGTTACTTTTTAAGGGAATATCACAATATTGTAATGCATTACTTTTAAAAATAACTTTCCCCAACACTGCTCCAACTTATAGGAGTTTCCTTTTACAACGATGAAGTGAAAAAAAAGATAAATGCTGGTGAACGATAGTGCTTCATCATCTGGAATTAGTATTAAGCGAACACTTCGGTAGCCATGGAGTGCGTCTGAATTTGCGTACTGCCTGAGTATGTACTACATTTGAATTTTAACTTACTTCACGACTGTTCTATATGGAATGAATGTGTGTAGTATGAAAGTAATTCAGGCGTACTACATCCGCCATATTGTCATTATCATTATCAAGTGCTTCACCTCCATTCATAAATCCTCTCCCGTGGCCTCATGGGATAGTAAAGTGTCCATCGAATGCACACTTCAGAATCTCGCCGGTAGTTGTAGGACATCCCGGGATGTTTTGCCTATGGTTTTTCGAAAACGATGTATTTGGACATACTACTCTGTTGGCATACTGTTTTTCACATACTATATAGTAGAGAAGTATTCGTATGAGAATGACACAAGAGAATATAAAGTCATTATTTTTGTTTTGTTTTTGCGCACAAAAAGTGTTCTCGTCTCTTAATACCATTAAGGTTGAACCACTGCAGTCACATGACTGTTGTAACGATGTCTTTAGTACCTTTCTGGACCTTGAAAGTGTTGTTGTCTATGGACGAGTCATAAACCTCTCAGATTTCATCAAAAATATCTTAATATTAAATGTCTTACGGGTGTGGAACGACACAAGGGCGAGTATTTAATGACAGAATTGTCATTTTTGGGTGAACAAACCCTTTAAAGATGGCTAGCGTTGATCAAGAAGTTTCTTGTCCACGACACAAGAATTTAGGAATCAAAATCTCAAAATCTGATAGATCATAACAGACAAAAATATTGTGTAGCCTGAACCCGATAAGAGCTCTGATTGGCGTAGCTTTGATGTTTTAAAAATGTCTCATTCGATCACATCAGTGCATTGTATTTGGATGTTTATTTCTTGAAACCCTGCAAGACACAGAGGGCCCTGAAAGGCTGAGTATCCTACGTGAAATGTCAAACATGACCGCAGCAGCTTGGAGCTGCACATTTTCAGCATGGCAGCAGGTTTTCGTCTCCAGTGGGAGTTTGTGTCTGAGCTGGTTTAGACTGAGGGTCAATGTTGCCTCCAACAGGCTTGAAGCAGCAACACTTCTGTAGTGTTCGGATGTCAGGCATTTTTCACATATCAGAAGTGAATTGTTCATTGAATGTTCAATACTGGTTTCTTTGTTTGCAGTATACCATTCAAATGTAAGGGGGCGGGAAGATTTTTAAAAATGTTCTTGAAAGCAATATTTTTAAATATTATTTGTTGTTTTCTACTGTAAAGCATTAGTTCAGTTCAGAATTAAAAATTCCTGATAATTTACTCACCCCCATGTCATCCAAGATCTTTCTGTCTTCAGTGGAAAAGAAATGAAGGTTTTTGAGGAAAACATTCCAGGATTTTTCTCCATATAGTGGACTTCACTGGGGTTCAACGGGTTGAAGGTCCAAATGTCAGTTTCAGTGCAGCTTCAAAGAGCTCTACATGATCCCAGACGAGGAATAAGAGTCTTATCTAGAGAAACCATCTGACATTTACTAAAAAAAAAAAATTAAAAATTATATACTTTTTAACCACAAACGCTCATCTTGCACTGCTCTGTGATGCTCCACGCATGACGTAATCATGTTGGAAAGGTCAAGCGTGACGTAGGCGGAAGTACCGTGGTAAACTCCATCTCATTTTCTCCTCTAACATCGTTGTTTTACCTTTTTTTGTAAAGGGTGTTTGACTTAATCTTTGCATGTTCGCTTTGTAAACACTCGCTCAGTACTTCCGCCTACATCACATTTAGCCACATACGAGGCAACGTTTTTTTGATGCATATCTAACAATTAATTCAGTAAAAGGTTTTCTATCATGATTTCTTACAGAAGTTTAAAACATATTCACCTTGAGTGAGTGAACAATTTTGGAAATTTTATGCCATAATTTTTCATGCACCATCCCAAAATGTGCTTAAAAATATGCAAATGAAAACCCATTTAGTGACTGCAAATGCAAACATGCTCAGTGATCATTCGCAGTAACATGTACTGTAAATAAGGCAAGCGTGCCTACACTCATCTCTCCAAACACATGCATGAAACACAAATACTCATTTGCTTGCACATAAACATCAGGCTTTATGGGTTTTCTATATGAAGGACCGATCCATCACGCCAGTCCCTGAAGAGTTGTGAAATATAGCTCGCCTAGGGCAAGTTTGCTTTGCTTTTATACCAGGGAATGGAAGCGTAAGGTCAGACTGTACAAGTGCAAAGAAAAGGGCTAACATAACTGATGATTATCTTGTGTGTGTGTTAAATAAAAAAGGATGTAAGAGTGCTGAAATCTTTCTTTAAGAAACAGTGTAAATGGGTGGAACGGCCTAAAGCGCTCCTACATCTGTCAGAGTTAAAAGGGAGAAAGACTGCACATTTATAGGCCCTTGAAAACATTAATGCCGTCACAGATTTGGTGGTCATTAGTAGCCGTATGTCAAGTTCAGGAAACACAATGATTTTCTCCACACCACAGTTTGCTGCAAAAGCAAATGTTTCAAACTCATCATCCATGAATTGTGAGAACGCGCACAGCAGCCACACACAGTCACACAATATTTCTCTAATAAGCATGCTGGCAAGCAGCAAACCCGATAGCTTACAGGCATGAGAGATTACATTAGCATGCTTTAATGCAATTTCAGGATCCTGCATTGTTTGGCCCTGTAAAGAAATCTATTGCTCTCACCAGAGACAACTAGAAGCCAAGATGAAGGAAACAGAGCACCGCGGAGGAGAGGAACGGGGATGGGCTGGTTATTATAGAGGTTTATGTAGTGCCGGTGTACAGGGACGGTCGTGCGAGTGGTGTGTTTGTCCTCTGATAAGGCCCGTGTTCCCGTTGCGCACGGACTCCCAGGTCCAATATGATTTGGACAGACAGACGGTGGATCAGAATGTCCAATTTCCTGCCACTGGAAAGGCAAACTGGACGGCGGATATCACTGGATCTGGGCGTCTGGGCAGTCCAATCAGCTTAATGGCTTAGTTGTCTGTGGAGACGTGGAGGACGGACACTGCTGGACTGGACTGTGATCAGTTTATTTGGAGCTGAAGATGAACACTAGTTATCTGAATCAATTCACTCACTCAAATGCATTGTCTATGAGATTAATCAGATATAAACATAACACAAATACATTACCGTTCAAAAGTTTGGTTTCGATGTTAGATTTGGCGTCAGTTTACAGGGCTGTAAAAATGACTTTATAAAGACGGCAGCATCATTATTTTATTTTTACACAGAAATTGGTATTTTTGTTTCAATTTATGCCAACTGACAGTTGATTAAATATCAAAAAGCACTTCTTGTGTTTTTTGCCTCAAGTTTGCATGCCACAAACCCGCCAGTGTTACAGGGATTGAATTTCGATGTGGGATTGCACGTTTTGCATAATTTTACATAATTAGATAATTTTACTCATTTTGTTCTCACACCTAAAGTGTGCCACATAAATCCTCCTCTCAGTACTGAATTGAGTTCTTTTTCACTGCTTATTGCTCTTAAACTGTTAAATACACAGAATATAATGTAATAATGCCGGTCTTGGCGAGTGTTCGTGTAAACAAAGTCAGTTTTGTTTGAAGTGAACGTAAACAGTTGAGAAAGAAAACGCATGTGTAACAGTATAATGGATCTTAAAGTGACAGCAGCCTAATAAAATTATAAAATATATATATTATATATATAGGGCAGTTTTTCCCCATGATATCAACGTCAGAATTGTGGCCAGTGAAAATTCCAAGTAGCTGGTGAGCAAAAAAGTTCATGTCAAGCCCTGTCTATATATTCACTAATTGATCATTTTCTTTATCAATAAATATTGCAAAAAGCCCTGAAAATAATTCAACAAACCATCATATGATGCTGGTTCAACGTAAGAAATTACGCAAAGGTTCAGCATGTCTGTCTGGCCCCAGCCAAAATAAATACATATAAACAGAAATGCCCTATTCAAATGATTAGCAAAACAAAATGAATATTCACATCTAAACGCTAGCCAAATTAAGTCATAACTCAAATTCAGCTGTTGCTAGAGGGAGGTTGGCAAACCCGTCAAATAACGCCCTTCAAGCTATGCGAGGCCTGAGCAACATTAATTTACCATATTTAACATTTATGAAATTAATTACTCTACTCTGTCAAACCGGCACGCAGCAGCCATTAGAACGAGGCAATGCTAATAAGTCATTACTTGTTTGTTTATCAGTAACACAGCATGTTCAAAACACATTTTCCTCTTGCTTTCTCATCAGTATCTGTACAGGGTTGAACGGCAGGTAATTAAGGGCATATGTCACTGCACACAGCTAGATCCTATAGAGTCCAGTATTCACTGCCATGCCCTCACTGACCAATACATCCTCCCTAGCTGCCAATAACAATGATGTCAGCAGCACTTTCCCACTGACGGCACAGTAGTTGATCCTCACGGTTACACAGACACTTTGTCAGAGTGACAGAACTCCAAGGCCTTTTCTTTTGTGATCTGCAAAATGGCACAGATCATTAGCTCTCGGTCAAAGTAAACCTCTGACCTCCTTACGCAATGCTAGACAACATACTGCGCTGCGATCAATAAACACTTGTCTTGTGCAAAATATTTAAAATCAAAGGGATGTGCTTGATTTCTGAAAAAAACTTTTTATATGAATAAAAATTATATGAATATGAAATGCTGTTAAAGCTCCGCCCTCTTCTGGAAAGGGGGCGGGAGCAGCATCTTATTTGCATTTAAAGGGACACACACAAAAACGGCGTGTTTTTGCTCACACCCAAATAAATGATCATCATCATTAAATAAAAATAAATCAAATAAATGCAGTCTTGGTGAGCATAAAAGACTTTTTGAAACACTGAAACAATCTTACTAACCCCAAACCTTTGAACAGTAGTGTAGACAGGAATTAGTATTCAGACACGGGTACTGTCAGCTTTTTATTAGCATGTTTCAAAAACCTATGAATTTGATGGGCAACCCCTTTTTTTCTTTGTCTGGATAACAGGATAAGACCACAACATAAGTAGTCTCAGACACCAGATGCATATGACATTATGGCACCTATCAGAATCCAGCTGAAAAAAGCTGATGTTTAAATGTGGATTAGTTAATATAACAAAGGCTTCTGAGAAAGAATTATTCACTGGATTGGCCATAAAGGCAAGGTTAATCCTTGCAAGATACTCAGCGTTTAGACTGGGACACTTTGTAGCAGCTAAACCAAATATATAAGATATGCATGAGCAAAATGCTATATTCTGCTTTGTGACACTTACAATATCAAATATTTGAGATATACCTGCACGTAAAAACATGTCAGTCAAGAATAAGTTGGTAATTGGACTGGACCAAGTCAAAAATTTGTCTACACAAGACATTTCAAGAAGTAATTCCACCTTTAGAAATACTATCAAATGAGTTTAAACACTATTAGGAAACCCATATTTGATATCGTTATATATTGACAGAGCAACACACAAAGGGAGATCTAAACGCCCTTTAGGCTTTATTTAAGAAAACACAAATGTAGAAATGCCACAGTGATAACAGCAATATCAATTTTATGGAAATTCCTTAGAAGAACGTATGCAAACAAAAATCAGAGAGGAGTAATGGCAGGAGATAAGCGAGTAAAGAGAGGCGAAGGTGTGGTGAAGGAGGTATCTGGGTGTATATTTTTAGAGTGCGAGTACATGATGAGACCTGAAGCTCGCTGATCAGCAGGGGAGCTTCTGCTTTTGAGCAGGAGATAACTCAGGCGCGCTACTCTATTCATCTTCTCTGCCGGGAAGACATTCTCCCAGACATTAAAGCTTCGCCGCAATCTCGTTTTCCCTCTTTTATTTCTCTCCGGTTCCATTCCCTCCCTTATTGTTCTTTTTGCTCTTATACAGTACATTAAATGTACAGTTCTGTTTCCCATCACAATTCCATCTTTGCATATCCCACCTGATCCACAGGCTTAATGAGAAAGATATGAGTGCCTTTCTCCTGGACTTGTCATCTGCCTAACTTCTGAACTGTAATCGATACACTTCCAAACTGTCATCATCAGTCACAATCTGTGTTCCAAAAAAGAAAGTATTTCATGCATACAGTGGGGTTCAAATGCAAATGCTGCAATGCAGTGATACAGTGGTTCTCTTTTTTTTCTGTTTTTGTTTAAAGCTGAAAAACAAAATACAAAACTGAACCAGACTGTGAGCCATCCTGCTCTTAAACTCCTCTAGACATGCAAAAAGTAAATTAGAGCCATAGTTTTCTCCCACTCTCAAAGGAAGATAAATCTGTATCATCAGCATACAAATTAAGACATGCAATGTTTTTTAAAAATTGAGCCCAGGGATAACATAAACAAGGAAAACAAATAGGGCCAATAACAGAACCCTGAGGAACCCCACAAGTCACAGGCACTTCTGTTGAAACAAAGTTACCATACTTTACAGAGAATTATCTATTTGAAAGATACAACTTGAGCCATTCTAAAACCGTCCTACGAATTCCAATCAAATGGGATAACCGCTTTATAACAATCACATGGTCTATTGTGTCAAAAGCTGCGCTCAAGTCCAATAAAATCAGCCTCAAGCCAGGTTCACACGGTGCGATTTATAATAGTCCTTTGTACGAACATGATCCTCATGTCACACTGTGGGATCTCAGCTGTCATTAATGTCAGACTGCACAACAGTCAAAACGCGTGGACGCGCACATGAAAACTTGTCCGGAGTTTTACATCATCAAAACATACACATTCGTTGACAGTGAGCTGCGTTACACACGGGACTGAAATGGTGGCTAACAATGACATCTCTATCATTAATTTTGATCACTGCTTGTCTTGAAAAAAGAAGACAATTTGACGTTCGTCGTAGGAGAAGTCACACTGGAGGATTGTGCGCCAAATCTTCTGACGCTGCCAGAATTTCGTCGGAGGTAAAATTTGATCGCAACAGTCATTAACCGGCTGTCGGTGAACATGTCAAACTAGCGATCAAAGACAACTGATTTTAGACTAGGATTATAGGAATCTTTTAGGATTTGCAAAATTTGTCTCAGACGACCAAATCTTGGCCAAAATCGCACAGTGTGAACCAGCCTTTACCTGCATCAATGATTATTTGAAGGTCATTAAAAATTCAGCAAAATCTCCAAAGTTAAATCAGCTCTGCTCAGAGTACATACGGTCCCTCTCGAAATAGTGTTAAAGTAAAACTGAAGCAGAGTTAATGAGATAATTATGCGATTAATTAAGTGATGATTGAGTATTAGTGATGAACGCCTGCTGTTAACAAGCAGCATCACTGAAGAAAAGAGAAACACAAGAACTACAACTGACTTTAATTCTGCTTCAATGTTACTTTAACACTATTTAGAGAGGGACTATATGTACTCTAAGCGGACTGAAATTTGTCTAAGTGGCTAGCTGCAGTTCACTTAACAGCCACAGGTGTCACTAATAACAAAGGTTTCTGAATTGTACATATAGCAACTTTAAAACCTTACACTGACAAGTATTCTTGATAACTTATAAAGATAAATACATTAAAAAAAGCTAAAATTATTAAAAAAAAAAAAGATAAAAAAGATAAAAAGATAAATCTAAAATATAAGCTCAGTAGCATCTCAGTCTTACAGTACAGCATAGGCTAATAAGAACAACAACAAAACATATAAATGTGTATGTGGAAGCACAAAAGAAAACAATCTAGATAACCTAGTCAGCCTTAGTTAGAATAACTGCACTGCATTGCATAACTATGGGCAGTCCAAAGAAACTCAAAGCCATGGGTAACAGGGAAATAAAGCTGTTTGCAGAACATGTTTGTTATATTCATCGCTAAACTGAAACACATAACAGTTTTTCTATTTTGTTAGTGTGGCTGAAACAAAATCTCAGACATCCTTACACCAAGAATCTCTCACTGCAGGAGAGCTAAATGAATTTCCCCAGTGGGGACTGAGCTCCTGTAAGATAATTCACTCTTGCCTTTATTGCATTTACTTCTGTCTCAGCTCTCTGAAGCTTTATTAGTTTGTTTCAGTCAGGCCGCACTTCTCAATTTGATATTTAAAAAAAAAGGAAAAAAAGTCCATCGCAGATAATTGCTGTTAGAATTACCGCAACCTCGACAAATCATATAAATTTTCACATATCCGGAGGGAAATGGACCTCTGATTGATCAGATGCTCAGGAAATTGAGTCCAAATAAATAATGAAGTATGGAATCATTTTGGACTGTAAGGTAAATACAATGATCTCTTGAGAATGCTTTAAATAAAAGAAATCTCAGATGTATATGTAGGCTAATGGTCAGTTCGGTGTACTGATCTATAGCTAGATTAATGCTGAAGAAGTTGAGTTGTGCGTTACTGTCACAGGGTTGCTCAGATTTGCACAAAAAATAATGAAAACATAACAGTAGAAACCAAAACAACAACATCAGCCAACAGCACAACATTACTAACCAACAGCATCAAATTTGTTCTCTAGGACAAACTCTTTTTGATTTAATTTTAGCATACAGAATATATAAAAATACTACCTTTTTGCAAAGTTTACAGTATAATGTGTAACATACCACAAACTGAATGTGTAAAATACACGAAAACTTAGAAACCTACCTTAATCTCCTGTTTTGATTTTCCTAGAGTACCTGTGAGTAACATGAAATGCAGGATCTCTCTTTTGATACTGTTGTGTTGTTAACTTTTGTTTGCTTCGCTGATGTCATTGATTGCCTAAAGCAAGCAGGTATTTAGTTGGTGAAAGGCCTTATTTTTAGTGATCACCTGACTTGTCCATGTGACTCACTCTGGAGCCACATGACCTTATGACAGTCTGTTTAGTAAACGCACAATGTAGCAATTTGTGATTGTAATTTTTCTCAACAATGATCTTTACATTAGTATCGTCACATTTCTTTTGTTCATCGTGTTGTTCCTGAGAGGCCTGTAGATCGCACACAATGTTTAAATAAAGTGGCCCAATATCTTCCGGCATTTTCACAAAAACATGCACTGAAATCAAAACCTAATGTGTCTTACTAATAAAAGGCTGCGTGTGATTTAAAATTATGCTGCAAGTTTTCTATGTTAATGGGACCATTACACACTGACCTCAATAAGAGTGTAATTTTAGAGGAATGAATTAAAACAGCACTTTAATGGAAAATGAATGTGTAATGAAGCTTGGCGAGTCTATCATGCCAACAGTCCTAAAGCACGGAGTGAGCGGTTCTGACATCCATCATCCTCTCTGCAATTTAACACACAACCTTTTCAGTTCACGCCACATCAAAACTCTCGCTTTGACATGATTACATTTGCGGATATGATTTTGTGTCAGTAAATGGGACTGAAGATGGGGGGGCGCATTTTTAAACGGCTCATGGGTAAAATGATATGAAGCGAGTGACACATGTTAGAGTCAGAAATTTTAGTCTCAGAAAAATAATTTTAAGTTTAAATAGCATTTTATTAAGTCGGCTTTCTCAAGCCAACTTAAGTATGACGAATGACCATAGTGATGTTTTGCCTTTGGCAATCACCACTAATAATACAATATTTCAAATAAACTTACAATATTAAATTATTTTTATAATGTTATAATATTATATATTCTTTAGGCCCCTGGAAGTATGTATTTTCTGTGAATTTGAATGCATAAATTAGTACAGTGCTCAATTTCACATTCAGTTGCGAATGGAGCCATGGGGTTTGCCCGCCGCTCACGGCTAGACCAAACCAGCACCTCACAGGATGTGAGAAGCCAAGGAGAGGTCAGGAGCGCTGAAGCTGTCATGGAGAAACAGAGCAGGGTCATACAGCGGTGAATCAAGGTTCCTGCCATGATGGAGGGATTAAGTAAGTTTCAGCGGAATGGAATTATCCATTAAGAGAGACAGCAGGTAGAGCCTTCAGAAGACAGCACTGTAAATCAAACGAGTCCAGGGTTTATCTCCTCACCTGACGACCAGGGCCCCCCGAGCCCCTGCAAGGTCACCTGTGACGATGGTGTGGCTGGAGAGGTTTACTAGGGATCTGGGCCGAGCTCAGATTGAGATTCATGCCCACAAGGTCAAAAATCCCACTCTAAACTCTACTGTCTTCATCCTCACCGGCCCTGGAGCAAGGTTTGTTGGCCTGCCTTATCTCCTTCAAGTATTCACTATCCTTTCAGTAGGTTGCACATCTATGAATTCCCTCTTTCTCTATCTTCCAGACAAGGATGTGCTTTACAGCTGTAATCTTCTCAAGCCTGTCCTTCAAAGCCACTGGAGGCCTTATGTCAGCCCAGCATTCTTGAGGATAGGAGCTTTTAAAGGGTAATGATCTCCATAGTGTGGGCAGAACATTGCTTTTCATTGGTTCGCTGGTGCCCAGGGGGTGGAGGGTTTATGAAAATGTCACTGATGCGCAGAGCATTCAAAGATGATTGATTTCAATGACACAGTGAGTGACCCTAAACCTTGCACTTTTACAAGCTCCAGGGCTTCTGCCTTCGCCTAATGGGCTTAGAGAGAATTCTGTCAACACATCATCAACAACATTAAAGCAACAGCCCTCACTCCCGCAGCAATCACTGCAGCAGCACTGCTGTTTAAAGGTTTCATCATACCACTGTTTATAGCACTTGACTTGAACTTGCTTAGACTTCAACATTAAAGGCTTGGATGCACTCACAGACCTTTGTTCATTTGTCATGAATATTAAACCGATGCTCCAATAAAAAAAGTGAAATGTAGACAAAAATGTACACGACGGACGTAACAACCCAGTGTTTGGGTAGTTTTTGTGTTACCCAGATCCTGGATCAGACGTAACAACCCAGCGTTTGGGTAGTTTTCATGTTACCAAGCTCCTGGGTCAGACGTAACAACCCAGCGTTTGGGTCATTTTTGTGTTACCCAGCTCCTGGGTCAGACGTAACAACCCAGTGTTTGGGTAGTTTTTGTATTACCCAGATCCTGGATCAGACGTAACAACCCAGCGTTTGGGTCATTTTTGTGTTACTCTGATCCTGGGTCAGACGTAACAACCCAGTGTTTGGGTAGTTTTTGTATTACCCAGATCCTGGATCAGACGTAACAACCCAGCGTTTGGGTCATTTTTGTGTTACTCTGATCCTGGGTCAGATGTAACAACCCAGCGTTTGGGTCATTTTTGTGTTACCCTGATCCTGGGTCAGACGTAACAACCCAGCGTTTGGGTCATTTTTGTGTTACCCTGATCCTGGGTCAGACGTAACAACCCAGCGTTTAGGTCATTTTTGTGTTACCCTGATCCTGGGTCAGACGTAACAACCCAGTGTTTGGGTAGTTTTTGTATTACCCAGATCCTGGATCAGACGTAACAACCCAGTGTTTGGGTAGTTTTTGTATTACCCAGCTCCTGGGTCAGACGTAACAACCCAGTGTTTGGGTAGTTTTTGTGTTACCCAGATCCTGGATCAGACGTAACAACCCAGTGTTTGGGTAGTTTTTGTGTTACCCAGCTCCTGGGTCAGACGTAACAACCCAGTGTTTGGGTAGTTTTTGTGTTACCCAGATCCTGGATCAGACGTAACAACCCAATGTTTGGGTAGTTTTTGTGTTACCCAGATCCTGGGTCAGACTTAACAATCCAGTGTTTGGGTAGTTTTTGTGTTACCCAGATCCTGGGTCAGACGTAACAACCCAGTGGTTGGGTAGTTTTTGTGTTACCCAGATCCTGGATCAGACGTAACAACCCAGTGTTTGGGTAGTTTTTGTATTACCCAGCTCCTGGGTCAGACGTAACAACCCAGTGTTTGGGTAGTTTTTGTGTTACCCAGATCCTGGGTCAGACGTAACAACCCAGTGTTTGGATAGTTTTTGTGTTACCCAGATCCTGGGTCAGACGTAACAACCCAGTGGTTGGGTAGTTTTTGTGTTACCCAGATCCTGGATCAGACGTAACAACCCAGTGTTTGGGTAGTTTTTGTATTACCCAGCTCCTGGGTCAGGCGTAACAACCCAGTGTTTGGGTAGTTTTTGTATTACCCAGCTCCTGGGTCAGACGTAACAACCCAGTGTTTGGGTAGTTTTTGTATTACCCAGCTCCTGGGTCAGACGCAACAACCCAGTGTTTGGGTAGTTTTTGTATTACCCAGATCCTGGGTCAGACGCAACAACCCAGTGTTTGGGTAGTTTTTGTGTTACACAGATCCTGGGTCAGATGTAACAACCCAGTGTTTGGGTAGTTTTTGTATTACCCAGATCCTGGGTCAGACGCAACAACCCAGTGTTTGGGTAGTTTTTGTATTACCCAGCTCCTGGGTCAGATGTAACAACCCAGTGTTTGGGTAGTTTTTGTATTACCCAGATCCTGGGTCGGACGTAACAACCCAGCGTTTGGGTAGTTTTTGTGTTACACAGATCCTGGGTCAAACGTAACAACCCAGCATTTGGGTAGTTTTTGTGTTACCCAGATCCTGGGTCAGACGTAACAACCCAGCATTTGGGTAGTTTTTGTGTTACCCTGATCCTGGATCAGACGTAACAACCCAGTGTTTGGGTAGTTTTTGTGTTACACAGATCCTGGGTCAGACGTAACAACCCAGCATTTGGGTAGTTTTTGTGTTACCCTGATCCTGGATCAGACGTAACAACCCAGTGTTTGGGTAGTTTTTGTGTTACCAGATCCAGATAGGGGTTGTATTATTTATCGCAGGCTTTTTGCACCCTCTTCAGGAGAGAGCGGCCTTCAGTAAAATACAAATTTTTGTATATTTTATTTGATCTAAAAATGTTATTGTTCCGTTGAGTTATTGAGTTATTGTTCTGTATATCGTTTAATTTTATGCAAAGCAACTTACAGGGGCGTGATGTGAGTCACCTAAACGAGTGTCGTGTCGGTGTTTTCACATGATGGAAGCACCCGATGCCTTGCATAAAATGTCATGATTTTATTCAAAAATATACAGAATATAAATACTCAGGATGTTAAAATATGTTCTCAGAATTGTACATTGATTATTGATGGACAGGTTATGGAGTCACAGCATTTTTTCGGCTACGAGTGAAACGCAGGCGGCGGTCTGAAGTTATCAGTTCCCCCGCCGAATGTGAGTCATCTCCGGCACGAGATCCAGCGATGTTACGGTGGAAACAGAACAACAGAGACTGATCCATTACACTTAATTTACTTCTAATATTTGTTAAATGAGCTTAAATGTAAGCAATATTCATTAAAAATGCATAAAATATGCTACACTATAAAATATGAAATAAAACAATTATCATGCAAACCAGTGGTTGTGTGGACTATTTAAAAAAAGTTTAGATGATTTAAGTTAGTCCATAAACATTAATTCATGCATGAAGTAAAAAAAGAAAAAGAAAAAAAAGGATTACTGGATTAATTCAATTTGCTGGGTAAAATTAACCCAACATTTCTCATTTCATTGTTCTGTGCTATATTTACCCAGCCCTTGGGTTGAAAACAACCCAAGTTGGGTTGTTTTTAACCCAGTGTTTTGGCATAAAATCATTGTCTTAAAGAGTGAGTCATTCAATCATCATTCATTCATTCAAAGGATTCCCTCAAAACGCAGACTCATTCAGTTGTTTGGAGACGTGGTTCTAAGTCTTAAATGAAAGTCACCTAACATTAATTTCTTGTTTATTGAACTGCTGTATAAATGGCTATCACATTTGCAATCGTGCTGATATTTGGGAAAACAGCACACTATATCCTGTTATAAATATCAGGAACTCATCCGGGGACATTTTTGCCCCAAATATCATGATTTTTGGGGGGCATTTTTATTAATTTTGGTGTCATTTTTGCCCCAAGCCTCTGTTAATTTCAGTGATGAGCCTCCATTTCGAGCTCAAGTGAACAGAGGCCTCTTCTGTTGTGAGGCCTGTTGAAGTGAAACGGGTGAAACATAACAAAGGCCGCTACTGTGTCCAATTCAACTAATAGCAATGTACATTTTCTGTTTTTGAGTGTGTGTTTCAGTATGCTTTGACTAAGTTTCCCTGCATGCAAAACATGGAGTAATATTCAAGAGGTTTGAAGAATATATAAAATGCGGTACTTCCAGAAGCCTTCTCATTGCAGGAGCAGGGTATGTCCTCCATGCTATACATCAGCTTTATAAGCCCTCTCCTCAGCGCCCCAGAATCAGCTGTAGTGTGCTCCATCATCCAGACTTTAGTCTGCCTCTGCCTGCTCTGCCTCTCAATGCTTCTCCTAAAAATCCACGCCTTTAAAACTATATTTTCTTGTGTATATACTTTGATGTAATTAATCTAATAAGCATAATAAATTATAATAAAAGAAAGAGTTTGGATGGTTTAAAAGCAATGAAGCACTGTATAAAAGTCCAAGATCAGATGTATTTTTCAAAAACTTTCAAATGTGTTTTTTGGAGCTTTTGTCTTCTGAAAGTCTTTTGGAAATATGTTTCACTGCATACTTCTATCTCTCACAGCCTCATTTTCATTCCTGTCAAAAATTACATTTGGTGCCACCCTGACTAAGGACGCATTTACATTACATGCACTCTAAACAATTCTGGGTTAAAAACAACCCAAGTTGGGTTGAAAATGGACAAACCCAGCGATTGGGTTGTTTTAACAATACAATAAAGCAAGTAATTTTAAAACAATAGTTGAGTTAAATAAAATTACCTAGCAGGTTGGGCAAACATTTAACCCAATTGGGTTAAAACAACCCAATTGCTGGGTGTGTCCATTTTCAACCCAACTTTGGTTGCTTTTAACCCAGCATTCAAATGACCCAATTCCGACAATCGGATTGGATATGATGCATGAATGCGTATTAAGCAGGAAAAAAAGCACATGGATTCCAATATTCTCAGGTTGGTCTCAGGCTTATTTATACGTGGAAATAAATCTCCTATGAATCGGATACGTGCATTTTCATTTGCCACGTAAGCAGACAGATCGGATATTCCCGTCAATGCAAGTCATACGGCTCTTAAGAAACCAATGTTTCGCAGACCTTTAAAGATGGTGCAGAAAGCAATGTATTATCATTTCATCTGCGTCCATTGCAAATCGTGCTAGTTTTACTTCCTTGTCAGCCTAAGCTTTTCCGGGTCAGTACGTCTGCTTTGGGTTGTTTCGCCAAGTGAATAGTGTAAATGCAGATGTTGGATATGGCTGATCAGATATAAAATAAGATATAATCATAAATGCGTTCTTCCGTCTCTCCTCAGGCCTATTTACCCTTTCCGCCGACCCTGATCCTGATCAACACATTGCTCCATCTCCACGAACCTCCTCATCATCTCCGTTTCCTCCCCCTCTTATCTCTCTCTGTTCACAATCAGAGCGGTTCATGATTGTCACCCAGCCCACGTCTGTGGAGCAGATGAGGGCGCAGTCTGCTTCCAGGTTCTCAGTTCCCTGTGTGTGATGTGTGTATGATGATGCATGAGACGTGGGCTGCTGTAGACTGAGAAGAGATCCTGAGCAGACAGGAACATGATGCTCTCATCCCAAAAAAACTGCAGCCCCTGTAACTCATTGTTTTCAGTATTTGAAACAGGAAACGCACCGACTAGCCTCTAATGAGACCCGGTGTGAGATATTGTCATTTGTCTATCCGCCTGCGCAGGTTTGTTGTGAACGGAGCAGTGTTGTCATTACTGAGGCACAATAAACACTATCAGCAGTGACTAACAAAGCAATTATCTCTTTTGCTGCTCCGCAGTGTATTAATAAGTAAGTGCTAATAAGTAAACATAGCTTTTTTTTCTTCTTTTTTTTAGCTCAATAAGAGGAAAATGCTTAGCAGTGGAATCAGTTCCCTGCATGTCAAAAGTACATTTTCTTGATAAATATTTTTGTATTGTTTACCAGTAAAATATCTACACATCTTTGAAACAAGATAAATTTACATGACAATTTGCTTAAATTAAAATAATAATGATGATGGCTATGCATAAATCATTTATAATAAGCACTGCAACATGCTGTAAAAAAAAATAAGAATGATCAATTTTGATTTCATTGTGACTTTAAAGCATAAAACACAACACTCAAAAGTCTTTTTAATGAGTATCTTTGTCTTGTTTTTCATTAAATGTGTCTGAAAATTCTCTAAACAGTTACATTGACCTGAGAAACAGAATATTTTTCTATATTTTTGTCTTGTGGCCCCGACAGGGTTTGTTTTTTAACTAGTTTTAATCATAGACTTAAAAAAAAAAAAAAAAAGATGGACAACGCACCTTCATTTTCTTCCATTGTCCCAATATGGCGCTGACATCTTGCGCTGTAGCGAGCGAGAGGTGGAGCCGCGGTACCAAGGCCCCGCCCACACTCCCGCAGAATCAGTTAGTACGCTTTACTGCGGAACAATAAACAGGTATGGGTTAGGGTTAGGGTTAAATCTCAGATCTCCTCCTGAAAATCCTGAAAAAAGTCAGTCGGTGCCTCAGTGACTACTTCACTCAGAGAAGCTGTCAATCACAGCTGTCAATCATGATGACACACCCACATTTTTATAGCATCAAATAACTAACTAAACCCAATATTATTTACAAAATGAACACTTGAACTTACATCAGCGTGATAAAAACTGCCTAAAATGACAGAAACCATCTTATTTTCAGTGTAATTTGATTATTTATTTTGTCTCACGTCCTATTAGATTACATGGAGAGGGCGGGGTTTATGACCTATACTGGATCCATCCACCTGGTGGTGATTGAAACATTTTGGCTTCACTTTTCAGGACTTGTGGCACACATTGGCTGCATCCGAAATCGCATACTTCCCTACTATATAGTAGGTGAAATTCCGAATTCACAGTACTCATAAAAGAGTAAAAAAATGACCAACTATTACTCAAGTACCTACTCAAGAGAGTATGCGATTTCAGACGCAGCCCTAGTTTTTATGGTCCACTTATAGAGGGTATGCATCAACGTCACTTTCCCGCCGGCGCGCTCCCTCAGCTGGACTGAGTGGCAAAAGAAACTGCTGCATGACTGGATTTAATAGAGGAAACTGCGAAAACGAGAGTAAAACAAACGACTACACTAAAGGTTGGAATTGAATGTGTTCCTTATGACATGTCAAAGAAACCTAATCCATGGATACTGACATGCAGCCAGCAGCCTGATTTTGACGCCGGGGAAACACATAAAGCAAATCTGCCTGTGAATATTTTATATAACTACAATATAGGTAGGTTTAAATCTGAATAATTACTTATATCAATGTTATATCATCATATCGTCCAGCCCTAAAACTTGTATCGTTTTTGTCAGTGTTTATTTAAAAACACCCAATTATGCAGAATATAAGATGGTAAATATTTAATTAATGAGTTGTCAACATAATATATAACAATACAATATATACGGTATGATTTTACCCCAAAATCCAACAATTTTGACACAAAATGATGAAACATGTTTCTGTGCTGGAGTTCAGCTGTTTCTGTGAATTGCAGCGATACATTTGCTTTTTTTCTGTTCTGGATGTGTTTTGTGTGTTTTTCACGGCATTCACGCGGAAAACCAATGGGCATGGGCGTGACCGCAGTCATAACAGTCGACGGTGACGTCACATGCATACCCTCTATTGATTTTGATTGTTTTACTCACTGATACAGTGGAGTTCTTTGACTTCATACTGCCACCTATAGGAGTGGATGCAGCGTGACGCAAGAGCAAAAAAGGAAGCCTTTGAATACAAAACATCCAATTTTACATCTCTATATAAAAAGGATGACTGATTTGTGGGGGGAAAAAATACTAAGTCTGCTAGGATTCTACAGAGGCAAAAGGAGCCCTCTCTGGAGAGAATCTTGGAAACTTGGCATTCTGCATTTTTCCATTAAGCTGTCAAAGTAGTTTTGTACTATCATGCTCTTACCGTAGCATCTCAGAGCTCCTGAGGTTTGGTGTTCCGGTTCACTTTTGCTGTCGATGTCCTCTTAACCACATACTCATCTGTCTTTATTCTGCTTCTGGGATTTCACTTTTTCTGTCAGTGAAGATCTGTCAGGATTCAGGGAAAGAGAGTCTGGGTAATTGTGAAATTAAAATTTCTCGAGTGTTGCTCACACTAAAGCACTGGAGACATTTTTTATGGCAGCAAGTGCAGCTGAATCAGAGATGAGTTTAATTTGATTCATACCTTTATTGAAGAGGAAAAATGGCCAATTGCTAGTTGGAATCGATCATGGAATTGCTTTAAGGTGTCCGTTCCTATTTCTTTTCTGACAAGTTGATGCACTTGGCCGGAGAGGCAGCAATCTTTCTGATAACAGCCGAAAGGACCTGTCTGAACTGTGTTTGAGGACACAGATTCTCGGCTCTGACAGCATCTGTAAAATCAAATCCATACATCACACTAGCTCTCGTCACCGACTTGCTTGTCTGCCACCCGTGACCGGCCGAAGGAAGAGCGGAATATAAATTCCCAGCCCTCCCCGCGACACGGCTTCGTATTAAAATTGCATGATGGTAGCATGATGGAACTGCAAGGGTCTTTCCCTTTGGAGACATCTAATAATGTCACCCTGCAACATTTATCACATCACGACAAGTCTGTTCATTAAATCTGCCATGTGATGTCTCCTCGGTCTCCGCCTCTCCCTCCCTTCTCCTCTCTCGTTGTTACCCCAGGTGGGACGCGGGATTACTAGAATAGCTAAAAACAGCCCCGGCCCCGGCACAGTGTGGCCTGGATCTGCGCTCGCTCTTTGAAGGCAGAGCTGAGGGAAGCGGCCGTATCAAACATAATGAGGCCTGAGTTATGTAGGCCACTCACCGTTTTTATGTCATTTTTAATTGCTGTTGCAGCATGGCCTCTCCCCAGATTCCCTGGGCGGGCGACCTCATATGGCAAAGGACAATTAGGGGCCATTTTGTCAGAATTTACGTCTTTGTCGGCTATTAGACAAGCCAAAGATATGTCACGAATGTATTTTTCAAGTGGGGAATCTAATTGGTCCATTATGCTCTGACAGGAGACGTTTGTACGAGCAGATGTGCTTTTACCATTCCTGGAAAAGCTACCTTGTTGAAAGGATCATTTTAATGGGTGTTTTTGTCACTAATGTTATGTGTTAATGTCAGCAAATAATAAATGTATTAAATAACCATGACATACGAAATAATGCCTGAAAATAAATTGAAGTTTTTTCAACTTTAGGCCAAAAAAAAAACAAAAAAAACTTGTAATGTAATGTAATAATGCTTGTAAAATCACTGAGATTATTATAGCAAGTCTGCTTGCATAAAATGAATATAAATATCAGTTGCCACTCTTATCTCTCTTAGTTAGATGGTATTGAAATGCTTAGCACACCCAGGTTCCTAACTAAAGACGAAGATGTGACAGAGCAGTCATCAAGTGTTAGACAGAATTCTAGAATATTACGTGAAGAAGTTTTTGGTCCAATGATTAAAATTTATATCAGCTATGCATTCCACTAATTTTGTGAATTAAGTTTCATCAGGGCACAAAGAAAGCTTACGCCAAGCGTAGCATGTACAAAGTGAACAGTAACGGTCCTAGTACTGAGCCTTGCGGTACTCCATATTGAACTTGTGATCGATATGACATCTCTTCATTTCGGCATATGTCATAGTTTAGATATATTTTTAAGATGGAAGAATACGGTTTCACAGATGCTAGTAACATGGCCTTCAAATGAAAGATTGGTATCAAAGAGCACACCCAGGTGTGTGTATTTCCCAAGGGTAGCATGTATAGAGTGAAAAGCAACGGTCCTAGTACTGAGCCATGTGGTACTCCATATTGAACTTGTGATCGATATGATATCTCTTCGTTTACTACTACAAACTGATAACGGTCAGATAATGCCAACATAGTTTTCGAGTCTGTTTAGAAGAATATTGTGATCGATAGTGTCAAATGCAGCACTAAGATCCAGTAACACTAATAGGGAGATACAACCACGATCTGATGATAAGAACAAATCATTACTAACTCTAATGAGAGCAGTCTCAGTACTATGGTACGGTCTAAATCCTGACTGGAAATCCTCACAGATACTATTTCTTTCTAAAAAGGAACATAGCTGTGATGATACTGCCTTTTCTAGTATTTTGACAGAAAACTGAGATTTGAGATCGGCCTGTAATTGATTAATTCTCTAGGATCAAGTTGTGGTTTAATAAAAGCCAGCTTAAAAGTTTTGGTACATATCTTAGTGATAAAGATGAATTGACGATATTGAGAAGAGGATCTATGATCTCTGGAAGCATCTCTTTCAATAGCTTAGTTGGTATAGAGTCTAACATACATGTTGTTGATTTTGATGTTTTAATGATTTTAGATAATTCTTCCTCTCCTAAAGCAGTGAATGAATTGAATTTTTCCTCAGGGATACTACAATCTCCCTGTCACACTTTTTAAGTAAGCCTCTGTATCCTTCTTCTCCCCCGTCCTTGTGTTTGTCAATCTAACCACTAATGAGCAGTAATATCCAATGCAATGTTTGCCGGTCGATGTCTCTCATCGCAATGGTAATCAGTTTTTACAGCACTCATCGGTCAAGTGGTTTCGGCAACTGCCTGGAGTCTAATCAGATGTAATCACTGATAATGACCACAGTATACGATCAATGTCCTCAAGATGCGAGAACAAATCATTAGGGGAACATAATCGTTAACTTTGACAACATTAAAAATTGATAATTTCATTTGCACCTTGTGAAAAATTGGGAGAGCAATATTCACGTCTGCAGACCCACTTGTCATCGTAATCTCATTTGACTAAACAGCAGCAGGTAAGGTGAAGGCATCAGAGGCAATGATCGCTGACAGCACTCTCCAAAGTGTGTTAGGAGACAAAATTGTTGCATAAAATGTTATTACGTGTTAATCTCCGGCATGTCTGGTGTATTTTTACACAGGGCAGTACCTTTTTGCGTGCTTTGAGTGCCTAGCTGATGTCGGCCAGCATGGCAGGGACTAAGTGTTCTCACTCAGCATGTGAGGTGGGCAGGAAGGATGGAGGTCCGCCGCCCTGCTGGTTGATGAATGGCTGTGGAATCTGTGTGGATGGGCTCTGACTGAAAGGATTGATACTTTCATCAGTGCCCTTTTCCTGACCATCAGATACATCAGCTGGCTTTGGGCATTGATAGAGAGGGAGAAAGTGTTTGTATTTGTGACTGTCAAGCAGTGTTCGACCGTATCTATACCTGACATTTCAGATGTCT